>NW_024423786.1:61246998-61255129 GCF_017311325.1 Ursus maritimus | reverse complement strand
TTTTTTTTTTTTTTTTTTTGCTTTATTCACTTTTTACCAGACTGAAATTTCCGAGGCTTAACCCACTTATATCACACTCATTAAAGCGCACCCATTTCCCACATTAAAAATCGCATTTTACTGTAAAAATTTTTGAAAGCGTTTCTGATGATGTGCAGTTTTTGTGAGAATAATTCATTTTGATCTTGTGACTTAACCTTTATTATATTTATATGTAATCATGTACGAGTCCTGCTGCAGTTGACTAGATCTGCAGATATTTCATTAAATATTTATTAACTTCAATTTTTCCAGTTTCCTTTCCTTATTTTGGAACCTCCCCTCCAACCCCGCCCCCAGTTCTCAAACATTTTCTAAGGCCTTCAAGGAGCTCATAGGCCCCAGGGGCTACGACAGCTCTGCAAAACCTCACAAGCCCCTCCCACGTAGGGAGCTCCGCGTGATGAACGAATGAATGAAAGAAGGAACGAATGAATGAAGTGAACGAAGTCCTTTCCCCAAATCTTCTCTCCCAGGCAGGCTCGCCTCTCGTTCTGGAATCTCAGCGCAGCCAGGAGCCTGGGTAAGGAGGCCCCTCCCCTCGCAAACACCAAAACTGCAGCAGCGGAGGAAGGGGGGTCGGCGCCCGGCGCTCCGCCGACCGCGACAGGGTCAGCCCGGCGGCCTGGGAGCGCGCCTGGGGCCCCCGCAGAGCCCTTGCGCATGGGCAGAGCCGCGGAGAGCCCCGCCCCCTCCCCCACTGCAGGTGAGCCGCAGAGCCGCGGCCCCCGCCCCCCGCAGCTCCGGGGGTGACGTAAGGCCTCTGGACCGCGCTCCGGCCCCGCCCCTGCGGGCTGCGCCGGGGGGCCCGCGACTCGGCGGTGGCAGCCGGTGCCGCTGCGGGACACGCCGGCTGCGGCAGGGAGGGGGGGCGGCGAGGCGCCCGAATGGGCTGCCGCAGCGGCCCGACGCCGGTAGAGGCGCGTCCGGGCGCAGCTCGGGGCTCCCGCCGCCGCACACCTGCCCCAGCGGCCGGACGGCACAGGCCCCCACGGAGTCCGCAGCCGCTGCCCCGCGGGCTCGCAGGCGCCCGGCCGGCCTCGGCTGTCCATCTCCGCGGGCGCTAGCCAATCGCCCGCCACTGCCCCGGCCGCACCTCCCGGAATCCATGACGGGCGTGCGGAGCGGCCTATGAGGTTGGGGCTCCGGCGGCCTGGGCGGGGAGCGGGAGCCAATGAGCGTCCTTCCAGGTGGGTGGAGGGAGCGGACCTCTGGAAGGTAGCTTCGTTCGGGTTGCTAACGTCTTCCCTTGGAGATGGGCGCGCAAACGGACCAGTGGGTCTGGGGGCGGCGGTGACGGGCGTGGAGCTGGCCCAATGAGGGTGGGAGTGGGTGGGGCAGCCCCGAGCAGCAGTGCTAAAGGAGCCCGGCGGAGGCAGCGGTGGGTTTGGGACTGAGGGGCCGGATCTGTGGTCGCGGGTGGGGACGTGCGCCGGCGCCACCATCTTCGGCTGAAGGTGAGAGGTGCGGCTGCCCGGGTTCGAGCGCGGCGGACGCTGGCGGGGGGACGACGGTGGGGGAGGGAAGGGTCCCGGGCTGGGGTTGGGAGGACTCTGGAGGGCAGGAGCGGAGCCGAAGCGGGAGCACGAGGACGCCCGAGGGGGCTCTGGGTGGAGGGCTTGTACTGCGGGGCCGTAGGTTCCTGCGGGGACCGACCCTGGGGAGGGAAGGGAGGTAGGTAACCGACCCCAGTGGGTGGAGAGACCTCTGGAAGGGCGGGGAATGGGGTCCTGGAGCTTGAGACCCCTGCAGGGATCGGGGCCTGGGTGTGCTGGGGGAAGACCCCTGGGGGGCTGGGGATGGAGATCGGGAGGTGGGGATGCAGGGACCTGATCCTCGGTGTGTGGGTTCCGTGGGGCGGGGGTGGGGGTGGGAAGGCCTAGTGCCCTGTGGGGGTCTTGGGGCTCCCGGGAGAGGAGGGAGCCCTGGGGCGGGCTGGGAAGCGCGACCCGGGTGTGGGTTGGGGGCGCCGGACGGGAAGGGCCGGCCCCTGGGTGGATTCCCGGGCGGGTTAGGCCGGCGGGGCAGCCCGGGTGCGGTCGGGGCTTCGCAGGGCTCGCAAGGCGGGCGGCGCTCCCGGCCCCGTGGGGTGGGGGGTACCCGAGGACAGGGGCTCCTCCGCACAGCCGGGGCAGCGCGCGGCGGGCTAGGGTCTGAGCTGGCCGCCGGCGCGCGGAGGGTGGGCTCCGGAGGAGCTGGGCGCGGGAGGGCGGGCGGGGGCCGCTGGGGGCCGGGGCCGGACGCCCGGCGAGGCCCGGGCGGGGTGGGGGGCGAGGCGGGAAATGTGGCGGGGGCGCGCTGCGGCAGGGCGGCCGGGGGGAGGGTCAGCCCTCGCCTCGGGATCCCTTTATTGTGTAAGCGATCCGGGCACGGCTCGCCGCGGACTCCCTTGCTGGCCTTCTGCAGCTGGGGTCACACCCTGATCCCGTGAAATGGCACTGGAATGGGGTCGGGGCGAAGTGGGAGCGGCGGAGTCGTGGCGTTGGCGGGCGCTTTGTGGGCCCGCGGTGGGCGGGTGCGGCCCAGAGACCCGGGAGGCCCCCAGCCTGGCCGGCCTGGGAGCCGGGGCCTGGGGAGGGAGGCCGGCGACTCGGCGGGTCTGGGCTCCGCCGGGGAGGCTGGGGTGGCGTGGCCTCTGCCTGTGACCGTTATCTGTGTCTTCGGGCCTCTGCGGCTCCCTGCGAGCCCACTGCGGTGGATGCAAGGGGGTGGGGTGGGGTGGGGTAGGGGAGAGCAGGCGGCGTAAATCCAGCCTGCCAACGAAACAAAGGCTGCTGTTTTCGCTGAATAATATAATATACTAAATGTAATACTTGGGCTTTGCCGAGATTTTGGTTTTTTTAACGCTACAAGTGAGGATTCTTTTGAGTCAGGCTTCATCATTCTGCATAGTCTCTCAGTCTGGAAAACTTTAATCTATTTATTGTTTTATTTCTTTCCTCGGTCTGCCCTGACCAAGTATTCTTGTGGTCCCATGCTTTTGACGTTGAAGTATGCCCTGCCTGTCTCGGATTCTGAAAAAGTGGCCATTTTATTTGATGCGTCTCTCGACTTGGGCGTCTTGAATTCGGCTCTTCCCCGTCCTTATCTGGAGACAGCATATGGTGTAATCGTGGGATGTATAGCGCGAGCTTTGGCAGCGAAGGGATGTGACCCCAGAGGGTGGCTTTTTATTTGGGCTCCTTAGGGAAATCATCACAATGAAGACAAACGGGATGGGAGAGCAGATGAGCGAAATTCTGAAGGGCACGTTGCGCGGGGGAGGACCCAGTGCCTCGGCGGGCTATGCACTTTCTCATCCTGTAGCAGGGATGGAAATTCCTGGCCTTATGGCCACATTTTCGAAAAATTTTAACGCAGCCTGAAGATGTTCACTGAGAGATGGTGCAGGCCATACAGAGGGGTAGCGCCTTTTTGCGTTTGGTGTGTGTTTGTGCTCGTTTGGCTGAGATGAATTTTGGTAAATTAATAGGTTTGCACATCCCTGTCATCAAGTGACCGCAGTGGTGGTGTTAAACCAAGTGGGACAATTCATTTGTCGTGGATCTGTCATAGAGGGAGGTGCCGTCAAGGACAATTTATCCATCGTTTTTGTTTGGCTTGTTATACACAAGATATTCGAAAAATTGAGTTGTTTTCCTGTCTCTGTACCATAGAAGTTGCTGGGAGGGAGCCGAGAAGTTTGCCTGGTGACATTTCGCTTGAAGTAAAAAATGGCTATGGGGGGGGGGAGGGAACAGAGCCCCAGGGGTGTGTGTGTCTAGAACCAATGAAGGGGGTGGGGCTCTGGCCCTGTGGGGGGGGGGCTCCTTCATATACAGATAAATGACTTAGCTATAATTAGGCACTCATTTCAAATGACACCAAAAACCTTCAGATTATCTTGATCTGTCTGTGGCAAAGAGCTTGCTCTTGATTCCCTTTCTTCCGATATAGTGGTGTTTTTTCTATGAAAGGTAAAGCCCTTGCCAGATTGTGCTGTGTGTTCAATGCTGAGCCTACATTCTTGAAACCATCATCCATAGGATTTTTATTTAGTGGAGAGGCAGCGTGGGGTGTGCTCCACGCCCTTCAAACCCCCCCCCTGCCATTGTTGCATGCATTCCTGCAGGAACTCTGGGGTTAGCCCCAGCTCTGCTACTGGTGAGCTCCGTGACCTTGGGCTGGTTATTGGCTTTCTCTCTACCTTGGGTTCCTCATCTGTACAATAGAGATATTAATAGTACGTACCTCACAGGGCTATTGTGAGGACTTGAGCTGATAAAGGTAAACTGCTTAGAATAGTGCCTGCCCATAATTAATGATACAGAACAGTATTTGCTATTTTTAAAATTGTGGTATTCCCCCATGCCATAAAGCAAGGCATTTGGGAGTGGTTCACTGTTAAATACCAGCATTATCAAGATCGGGGACCACGTGTACAATGGTAATGGAAAAAATACAACATATTTGGCGATCACACGTGAAGAGTTAAAGCGAACAAAACCTCCACTGGCCTCCCGACCTCTGTCAAACCAAACAGCAGTTGGAATCCCCATGACCTGTTAAGCCCTCTGGTACTGTGCAGGGGAGGGCAAGAAGAATCCCAGAAGAGCAGTTAAAAATGTTCAGAGGGGGAGGATTAAGTTGCCAGATTGACCTGAAAAGAACTTCTCAGAGGGTGGCATTTGGGTCAGGATTGGAAGGAGTGCTAGGTGTTTGGTTGTGGAGAAGTTGAGGCTCACTGTGGGGGTGGGGACCACGAATGCGAGGTTTGGTCAGGAGGTGGAGATCCCCCCCATGTGGACCCGGAGCCCGGCTAGGTGCTCACCAGCTAGCCAGGGGCAGGAAACTGTCCTCTCAGTGTCTGATTAGTCGTAGAAAGCTCTGGAAAAGTAAAAAGTAAAACTAATTTGTAACCTCACTACCCAGTGAAGACCCAATGAATATCTGTTCCTTTTTTTATATTTATTTATTTACTTCTTTTATCTGTTCCTTTAAAAAAAACCCAAACACACGTGCATATGTAATTCCTGCTCCCCCCCCCCAAAGTCAGGAGCATTTTGCAATTACGTTTTTGTGACCCATTGGTTTCTTTCCCTTAAATCACAAGAATTTCCTCACCTAGAAAAAATACTGATAAATTTTAAATGTGCCAATTTGGTGAACTAATTTTTAAATATATCATTTACTTTTTTTTTTAAAGGCCTGATGCAGAAATGACCTGTTGAGCTACTCTAATTTATAGCCATCCACTGAATTTAAGCGTATAATTACATGCCCAATGTAAAATTAAAGAAATGTGTGCACGCACACCAGCTGGCAGCAAGACCTCTTCCGAGGTGTCGTGTGAGATACACAGTTCCTACCTGTTAATGACAAGAGTAACTTGTTACCATATGTTGTTATATATGGTAGGATATTTTCTCTTTTAAAGGGCTGTCACTCATAAAGGCAGAATGTGTGTCCTGTTGTCCGTGTCCAGATTTATCTAGGACGATTCTCACCTCAGAGCCACGCCTCCCTTCCTCTGAGCAGTTTGCGAAGTGTAAGCTGGAAAGACAGAAAGTGTGTTAATAGTCTTACGAAAGCTAGTCTCTAGAGGTAATGATGGGCTTTGGAAACCATTCTCCAGAATGTACCTGTGCCCCGGGAATATTTTCTGAATCACCTCCCCCCCACCACTTGAATGTCCAAGAAGGCAAATACAAGTTTAGTTCGAAAACGTGTTAGCCATTTTATTTGTAGAAGGCTTAATGTTACCTCTTTGATTTTGGGGGGGGGGGTTCGTTTTGTTTTGTGATTTTTGTTTTATTCAAGTCCATTTTAAAAACATTAACATATCCTTTAAATCAGGTTAGGAATTAGTCTAGAACATTGGTTTTCAGCCTTTTTTTTCCCTATCCCAGCATACCTGTTAATGACATTGGGTCACCATGGCAACCAGAGACGGCAGAGTAATGGTTCTCAAAGTGTGGTCCCAGGACCAGCAGCCTCAGCTGCATCTGGGAACTTATTAGGAATGCAGATTACCAGGCTTTGCCCCAGACCCTACTGAATTGGAAACTCTGGGGATGGGGCTTCTATAAGTGCTTTTATAAGCGTCCTACGTGGTGTCCATGCACACACCAAAGTTTGAGAACCATGCCCTAGGGCATGCATGTTTATAATGCATTACATTATAACAATTTCTGAAGTTACATTTTTATGCCATTTCAGTGACTTCACGGAGCTTGACATTTGTCTGTGGGCTCGAGGCTAAGAGCCTCGTAACAACTTCGGATTATTTTTTTTAAAAGATTTTATTTTTAAGTAATCTCTACACCTGACGGGGGGCTCGAACTCATGACCCTGAGATCAAGAGTCACAGGCCCTTTTGACCGAGCCAGCCAGGCACCCCTGAGCTGTTCTTTGGTGAGCCTCGGAGCCTTCTGTCTTTTGCCTACGAAGAATCTCCATCATTCTGGGAGAGAGGCAAAGCTGGGAGGATGTGGTAGAGTTGGCTTCTTGCGTTGCCCTGGGTGAGGTCATGGAGACCATGCTTCTGAGATTTGTAATAACCTGGAATTTGGGGTGATAACAAAAGTGTTTAATGATGGTATCGGATTCCAAAAAGGTATTGTCAGGCAGGAGTGATGAGTCACATGGGAAAGGTGAGTGGTGACTGTAAAATCCTGTCATTTGATCCAGAAAGTCATTTGCACAAGTATAGGATGAGACGTAGCTGAGAGTAGCCGATGGTTCACTATGAGCCACTGGCAAATGGGTGACGAGTAAATGAAGTAGGTCTTAAGATACGTTAATTGGGAACATCCCAGAAACAGTGCTTTTCTCAGCGTGGCCTAGGTTAGTGGCTCTCTTCCTTCTGCCCGGGTCAGACCGTATCTGGAACACTGTGTTTGCTTCCAGCCCCCCCGGCCTGCAGGGGCACATGTGGGCACACTGGAGTCTGTTCTGTGGTGAGAGAGAGTGAGGCTTGATGAATGATGGTGCACTGAGGAGGAGCTGGGGAGCGGGAGCAGCTGCAGGGGTGGGGGGAGGCCTCGAGAGCTCCCGTTGCATGCTTGCGTAGCTGTCTCGGAAAGCCAAGTCACGCTTGTCCGTGGCATCGTCTGATTGCATTAAGACTGCACGGGCCACAGAGAAGCTCCTGGGGACCGAGTCGGGGGTGTTTGTCCGGACGAACTTTGAGTCTCTGGTCTGAAGGCAGACCGGGAGGCCCGTGTAGACCTGAGGCTTTACTCTCCTGGCTCTGGCCATGCATTTCATGGCTACATCCTTGGGGCCATGCTGATTCCCGTTCCACCTCCCGGACCTTTTATTATGAATCTTTGTTTTCTTTGCCCTCAATCCCCTTTGCCTTCTTAGCTCTCTGTTTAATTTGTGGTGAGGGTGCAAGAGGGGATGAAGAGGGAAAAAAAAGTCTCACCTGGAACCCTGCCTCTCCCCCCTGCTTGATTTTCAGCACCAGTAACTGCGGGCATGTCTTGAGTGGTCTTCAGACAGCCAGGGGCATAATTTGTGGTCACCCCTGAAATTTACCCTGGACGCTCGGTTAGTATGGCCGTGAAGAGCACTGCCCCGGCTCCTGGACTAAAGGTCATGCTTTCTGTTTACCAGAGGTCTCGTCTTAAGTTCCTGATGAGGGTAAAAATCTGTACATCATTGTATGTTTTTAAACATCTAACCCTGTCCTCCTCCTCTTCCACCTCCTCCTCTCCTAGAGGCAATTGCTCTTGGATCCTCCTGTTTACAATGGCCCAGAGAACTGGACTCGAAGACCCAGAGAGGTACCTCTTTGTGGACAGGGCGGTCATCTACAACCCTGCCACCCAGGCCGATTGGACGGCTAAAAAGCTAGTGTGGATTCCATCCGAGCGCCATGGCTTTGAGGCAGCCAGTATCAAAGAAGAGCGGGGAGATGAGGTTATGGTGGAGTTGGCAGAGAACGGAAAGAAGGCGATGGTCAACAAAGACGATATTCAGAAGATGAACCCGCCTAAGTTTTCCAAGGTGGAGGATATGGCAGAATTGACATGCTTGAACGAAGCTTCTGTCTTACATAACCTGAAGGACCGCTACTATTCAGGACTGATCTATGTGAGTACTTCCT
>NW_024423786.1:61226781-61246991 GCF_017311325.1 Ursus maritimus | reverse complement strand
ATACTCGTGAGAATTAATGTAAATTACACATACCGTCAGAGTCAAGTGGGACCGGGCAATACCCACCTTCTCTATTTAACATTACCGTTTGTGTTAAAGATAGAAAGATTGTCTCTTGCTTACCCGGGTCTTGCCCCACTTTACATCTTAACACGTAATTTTACGTAATCTAATCTGCAATTAAACACGCGGACGTGGTGGTTGAAGGCTTCTGTGGCGGTTCGCTGGAGCGTGCGTGATAAGATGGGGAGAGCGTGTGGCAGAAAGACCGGGGAGCTGGGTGTGGGGTAAGAGTTGCACGAATAGGATACAGCCCGCACGCGTATGTGCAGGAGTGTGGAGTGGAGGGGCTGCAAGGAGCAAGAGCATCGGGTTCCCCGGGTGTGGGAAAGTGGGAAACACGGACGCTGAGGTTTTTCAGAGGAGACCGTTCAGAGTGGGATTGAGGCTGGGGTTACCCTGTGGTTAGCGGTTGACACGTGTGGTGGTGTCACCGATGATGCCGCTGACTTTGTGGAAGAAGTTATTGAAAACACCGGGGGACGAGGGAGTGCGAAAAATCGCAAGCCAGATACGGGAAAACTCTCGAACGGCGGACTGGGTTTGAGGGGATCATACACCCAGGCGGCAGTGATTTAAAGGGGCCCATAGAGAACATCGGTGTAGGATGAGAAGAAGCAGAGAGAGTTGACCTTGTACTGGTCTGAATTTGGAAAAGAGCGGTTGGATTTTATGAAGGGGTGTTGGGGCCGCTGATCATTCAGAACTTCTGCAAATCAGAACCAGTTTTCCCATAGAAATTAGCGTACTTAGCGACTATATTTACTGAACACGTACTGTGTTCTAGGTGCTGGGGAGACGGTGGTGAATGGGACAGGCCAGGTCCCTGCCTTCCTGGTACATCCTATAAGGAAATGAAGCTGGACTCTGGAATAGATTACGTAGGGGAAAGGCTCTCCGCAGAGGGTCCGTGAAGGGCTCTTCGAGACGGTATCGTTAGAGCCGGAATCTTTCTGATAGGAGGGAGCTAGCCAGGGGAAGATCTGAGAACCGAATAGTTCTTCCATGACCTTTGCCAGGGTAGGCACAGTCAAGCCTGATGGCCTCTCATCTTTGTTTTTCTTCCGAGGGAAGGTGCAAAGTGTGTAAGAGGCGCCAGCGTTAGGAAGGTGGCTGGAGAAAGGGAAAGGTTGGGGGAGGAGAAGCCACTAGTAAGGACATCGCAGGGGAGCAGCCTTGAGAATCCGGCCGGGGCCGCACAACAGAACGTGTGGGGCTACCGCGTCTAGCCCCGGCTGTGGAGTGAGGGAGCGCGATGGGTCCGATCACGAGCTCACATCTCAGATTTGGGGGGGGAGGGTCAGTTTGGGGTGCCGTCTTGTGCTGGAGATGGACACTGCCCGAGTTGTGGGGAACTGCAGTGTGAAAGGGAGCCAGCCGCTTTTTCTGCCAGTGTCTTCACCTTGACCCCCCACTTTGGACCTTGCGGGTTCCTGCAAGTAGGAGAGAGAAGGGAAATACAAAGGGGAAGGAGATTGCGGGCAAAAGAGAAGGAATCGAAGAAAAGAAAAAGTTCATTTGTAGCCATTCCTCACAATGATTCTAAGACTTTGCAAGTATCTTTTATTGAGTTTGGTTTTTTTTTTCCAGCTGAACTCGGGGACCCCGAATGATGTCTGAGGTTCTCTTCAAAGCATGGCCCCCTCCTTACTCTTTACAGAAGGGCAATCTGAGTTCTTCTCGAAGCATTAAGGTCCCAGCAGAGCTGGGAATCTGGGGCAGTGGTGTGTGCCGTTAGTGGGGTGGAGGAAGGGTTCCCACCCGAGACTGGAGTTGAAGAACTTGATTTAAAGAATCCTAGTAGGAAAGTGGGGCCCCAGGGAGCCACAGTCGAGAGGGCTGTGTACTGCGTGTTGGGATTCACCCGTCAGGTGAAGTAGAACAGTTGAGGTGCCATGGTGTAGACGCCACAGCAACTTAGGGGGGATCTTTGGACACATTTCTGGAGATAAGCTCTGACGTATGTTCATTTAAGTAAGTTAGTTCATTGACAGGTTTACTCACGTTAGTTCCTCATATTTTCTTTGGATGGATTCTCCCTGGCCTCCCAACTTCTCAGGTCATTAATTTTCATCCTCTTTCCTAATAAAAGCATTTGAAAACTGTAAATGTCTCCTCTAATATGATTTTAGCTCACCTCACACATTTGGATGCATGATGTTTTTTATGACTTGGTCCTAACTATTTTCTATTTTCTGTTATGATTTCTTCTTTAACCTATGAGCCATTTAAAAGGATATTTTAAAAATTTCAAAATGTGTGTTTTTAAGTTATCTTTTTATTAGTGATTTTCTTTTTAAAGATTTTATTTATTGATTTCTGAGAGAGAGTGAGTGAGAGCAGGGGGAAAGGCAGAGGGACAAGCAGAGTCCCCGCTGAGTGTGGAGCTGACACCGGGCTTGATCCCACCACCCCGAGATCATGACCTGAGCCGAAACCAAGAGTCGGACGCTCAACTGACTGGGCCACCCAGGCGCCCCTTATTCCTGATTTTTAAATGAATTGCATTGCAGTCAAAGAATACAGTTCACATAATATCGTTCCTTGTTTTTGTTGAGACTTGCTGTGTGCAGCGTATCGTCCGTTTTGGTGAGCATTCTGTGTGTCTGGAAAGAGCATTAATTCTGTTGTGGGTTATGGGGTTCTGTCTGTGGCCATTAGAGTAAGCGTTTTGATTCTGTTTAAATCTTCCTCACTAATTTTTGTCTGCTTGGTCTATTAATTATCGAGAAATGTCTTAAAATCCCCCGGTGTGTTTTATCGACTAAGTATGCACCCCTTACCGATACGGTTTAGTTTTTCCTGTTTATGAACTTTCATTTGAATGAATCGCATGGTATGTATATCGCCTTCACGTCTGCTTTTTCACCCAGCATGCCATTTTAAGGTTCGTCTGTATTGCTTTGTGTTGGTATAATTGAGAAGTTGTCAAAGTGTGGCCTACGGACCCTCAGGGCTTCCCTAAGACTCTTCCAGGGGCTCTGTGAGGTTACAGCTGTTCTCATGATGATTTGAAGACACGATTTGCCCTTTCCAACTGTTGGTGTTGGTCCTGACAGCACGTGGGGAAAACCGCGTGCATCTTACTGTGAGTAAAGGCAGTGACCCCAGACTGTACTAGAGGGCATTTTAATCATTCCGTGTGAGAATGTCCTGGAGAAAGCAGCAGAAGTGATTGGTTTTGTTAAATGTCAACCCTTGAGTACACGTCTTTTTAATATGCTGTGTGAGAGGCGCCTGGGGGGCTCAGTCGGTGAAGCGTCTGCCTTTGGCTCAGATCATGATCCCAGGGTCCTGGGATCGAGCCCCACGTCGGGCTCCCTGCTCCGTGGGGAGTCTGCTTCTCCCTCTGCCCCTCCCTCTACTTGTGTGCACTCTCTCTCAAATAAATCTTAAAAAAAAAAAAATCTTAAAAAAAAAAGAAAATTAGGATTTGAGGAAATTTGATTTACCACTGTGCACGTGACAGCTTGTCAGCACTTGAAACCCTGTCTGATCGAGATAAATGGTGACATTAATGACTGGTTTGTTTTTTTTTAAATGTCATATAGTGAAATGTCATCATTTGGAAGACTTGCATAATTCATTGAGCCAATGTTTTCCCAATGATGTGTACATTGTTACAAAGTCACACATGGGTAAAAGACTTTTTCCACATGCAAGATAAGCCAGTGGATTTTGATGTACATAACAGTGTGAAAGGCCATTGATAGGATTTCAGATGCCACATTGCATCAGATCTTTAAGAAGTTGTCACTTGTCAGATTTGGGTATATCATCAAGAGGTATAGCCATGATCACCTGGGAAGGCAGGTAAACTCCACCTTCCCTTTCCAACTAAATATCTGTGTAAGGCTGATTTTCGTCATATGCTTCAACCCAAAACAACCTAGCACAGCAGACTGACGGTGGAAACAGACATGAACATTGAGCTATTTTTGTTAAGCCAGATAATAAAAAAGATTTGCAAAAATATAAAACACCACCACCCTTCTCGCTTTTGTTTCAGAAAACAAATGGTTATTTTTCATAAGAAATGTTACTTATGTTAACGTGTATTGTTATTTTAAAATGAACAGATACACATTTGTAAAAACTTGATTATATACATACAGTTACATAAAGCAAAATGTCTTTGGGGTCTTTAAATCTTTTCTAAGAGGGTCAAAGGGCCCTGAAATTTAAAAAGTTGAGGTATTTCGTTCCTCTTGTTACAGTGTACTGTTCCGCTGAAAGTCTTGATCCCCTTTACCCACTCAACTGCTTTTGGGCATTTGTGTTTTCCAGTTTGGGGCTAGTCCCTGGTGCACACAGGCACGCCTTTCTGTATGGTGGGTAAGGAGTGGGAATCCTGGGTGGTAGTGTACGCATCTCTCTAACCCCCGCATTCAGCTTTTCTAGGTAAAGCCTGATGTCGTCATGTTCCAGCAGGAAACAGAAAGCCCTGAAACCGGGTGTTTTGAGAGCTTAACTAGGGGACAGTTTGCAAACACATGGGCAGAGTCCAGCAAACAGGTGCGGGCTAGGGCACTGTCCTGGCATGGCGATGGCTGGGTCCTCGCTACCGCCTCCGTCTTTAAAGGCAAGATGGGCCCAAGCTTCTGTCTCAGCTGGGGCAGGGTGTGGGGAGGCCTTTCCCATAAATGCTAGGGCCTCCTGACCGCCCACTTGGAGGGGCCTGGGTGGGGGGACAAAGGTCCTGACTTCACTCTCCTCCCGCCCTTGGTCTGAGAGGGGAAAGTGATGGTGTCTTGCTTGGGGTTAGCCTCAGTTCCACTTGGAATTGGATTCTCTGTAGGGGGAAAGATGGGGACAAGATTCATCTTTTCCCCAGACTGGGTCCAGGTGACCCAGTGCCTTTTCCTGAAACAGCCCTTTCCCCACTGCGTGTGTCGGGTGATCCTAAGTTCGAGCTCAACTCACTGTTGTGTGTATGGGTCCATGTGCCCGTGTCCGGGCGAGATCCCACTTTCCCAGTCATTATGGCTTTCTACTAAGTCCTGGTATCCAGTGTGGTAAGCGCTCTCATTTTCGTTATTCTTTACGGTCGCTATAGTTGTTACAACTGTTTTTTGATATAATTTTAGAACCCGCTTGTCAGTTTTTGTGCACTCTCTCACCCTTGCTGGAATTTTGTTTGGGATTTTGCTGATTCTGGAGATCACTTTGGGAGAGAAATGAGAGCTTCACAATATTTGATGTTCTAGTAAGTGGGTATACCCACTTTTTAATTTTTCACAATGTGTTTTAATGGTTTTCTCTGTATATCTTTTGTTGGATTTATTTTGGGGTATTCGATTTTTTGGGTGCTATTTAAATGGTGGCTTCAGTGGTGTTTTCTTTTTTCTTTAAGATTTTATTTACTTATTTGAGAGAGAGAGCACGAGCAGGGGCAGAGGGAGAGGGAGAAGCAGATTCCCCGCTGAGCAGGGAGCCCGATGTGGGGCTCGAGCCCAGGACCCCGGGATCATGACCTGAGCTGAAGGCAGACGCTTCACCAACTGAGCCACCCAGGTGCCCCAGCGTTGTTTCCTGATTGATGCCATTATGTAGAAATACAGTTGTCATTTTTTTTTTCTTTTTAAGATTTTATTTTTAAGTAATCTCCCTGCCCAACACAGGGCTCAAACTCAACCCTGAGATCAAGAGTCACATGGTCCTCCAGCTGAGCCAGCCGGGCACACCCAGTTGTCATGTTTTTTACAAATAAAATCTTACTAAGGTTACTTATTGGTTATAACAGTTTGGCTGAAGATTCTTTTGGATTTTCTGTGAACACACTTACGTTGTCTACAAATAATGACAGTTTTATTTTTCCCTTTCCAGTTCTTACACATTTCTTTTTCTTCCTTTATTGCGTTGTCTAGGACCCTCAGTAAATACTGGTTGCGAGAAGTCGTGATCGCAGGCGTTATTTGTATCTTCGCTGATCGCGGAGAGAAAGCTTCAACATTTCTCCATTAAGAATGATAGTTGCTTCTGTTTTGTTCTGTTTTTAATCTTCTTTATCAGATAAAAGGAAATTTCCTTCTGTTCCTAGTTTTCATCCTGAATGGATGAATTTTTTAAATCCTGAATGGATGTGAATTTAGCAAATGTTTTTCCAGCATCGAGTGAGATGATGGTGTGATTTTTCTGGCTATTTTGTTATTGTGGTCAATTACCTATATTTTTGAGTGTTTAACTGACCTGGCAAGGACCCAGGTATTCTTTTTCTTTATTGGTCTTGTATATAATCACGGTTTTCCATTGTTTTCCGCTTGACCTTTATTGGGGACCATCATTTTTGCTGTATATGTGTTAAGGCCATGTTATCACATGTAAATGTAGGATTTTTCTTTTTGGTGAATCTTCATGAAATGCTCTTTGTTTAACGGTGATGCTTCTCAGGGCGCCTGAGTGGCTCAGTCGGTGAAGCATCTGCCTTCAGCTCAGGTCATGATCTCAGGATCCTGGGATCAAGTCCCGGGTCAGGCTCCGCGCTCAGCAGGGAGTCTGCTTCTCCCTCTCCCCCCATGCTCATGCTCTCTCTCGCTATCTCTCTGACAAATAAATAAAATATTAAAAAAAAACCAAACAAACAGTGATGCGTCTCGCAAAGGATTAGCTTTTTTTTTTCTTAGTGTTTGCTCGGTTTGTTGTTTTCCAAACTTTTATGTTCTGCTTTCCTGTGTCTTGCTCTGTAAGATGGTAGGTCTCTTCTAATAAGCAGCCCGTAGTTGTTATTTTGGTCCCTAACCTGATAGTATTAACGTTTTAATCAGAACATTTGGCTTCTGTACATGTGAAGTAGTGACTGAAATGGACCGTCTGACTCCCTGCTTCCTCTTGGTCCTGCCTGTTCTGTGTTTTTCCTCCCTTCCTTTTACTTCCTTTCCTGATTACGTCATATTTATCGTTATTGTTGTAGCTTCTTACCTCTTCCCCTGTGATGTGTTTTGGCCCCTCTCTTCGTTGTTCCCTTGGTGGTCCCCAGCTCTGCCTGCAGCCCTGACGCACGGGGGCACCTGCCGCGGGTGAGGGCCGGCCCTGAGCTCTCCAACTGCGCATGCTCTGCCTCCCGGCCCGCGTGCTGCTGGTGCTGCCCCGTGTACGCACATTCATTTATGTCTCTCTCTCTCTCTGGTTTTTTAGAGAGAGGAGAGGGAGGGACGGCGCTGGGGGGAGAGCATCGCCAGCCGTCTCCCCGCTGAGCGCGGAGCCCGAGGGGGGCTCGATCCCACAACCCCGAGATCACAAGTCGCACGCTCCACTACTGGGCCAGCGAGCTCTACTCCCACGTGCTTGGGTCGAGTGTTCTCCAGATGCGGCTTGGAGCTTGGAGCATTTTTGTCTGTGGCTTGATGCCTTTGGTCAGTTTCGGAACATTCTGCGCCCTTGTCTCTTCAGAGACTGCTTCTGCCCCATGCCCTCTGTCCTCCTCCTTGGACTCAAACGCCTCGAGTCACCTCCTCACCGTGTCCCATGGAGCCTCCTGTATTTTAATCCCGTTTTCCCCGCTGTGCTTCAGCCCGGATATTTGCTCCTGATAAAATGTGGAGTAACTGATTTCCCTCTTCAGCTGTGTCTAATTGGCCATTAAACACATCCGGTGCTTTTCTAATTTCAGTTACTTTGTGTTGCCGTTTTCATTTGGTGTTTTCTTTTTATGATTTTTTAAAAGCTTTTTATGGTGTGTGTTTTTTTTTTCTTTGTACAGCTTCTTCTTTATGGTTTTTCTTTTAATGGTTCCCAGTTCTCCGGCAGAATTCTCGATCACGTTTTTTAATCACTTGAGCGTGTCCAAGATGATAACACAGGGCGACACAAACGGACTCACGGGATGCGAGTATTACCTTGCGTTACAGTCGCAGGTGCTGCCTCCTGTGCCGGTTATCATACGTGAGAAACCGGGAGGTGCTTTGCAGCTCTCGGGGACACGAGGCTCGTTCTAGAGTTTTGCTCTGGGCAGGCAGTCAGATGAAGGGGACGAGCGCGCATAGCTCATCAGGGGTTGACATCCTTCCTGGCTGGGCTTTGGGCTGTGCCGGGGCTGGTGTTCCTGGTCCACGCCTGACTCTCCGTGTAGCCATCAGTCTTGGGGGGGGTTAAGCCAGAGGGTGTTCACCCACCTCCTGGCCTTGCACACTGCTTATCACTCTGCTCAGCCTCTTCCTTCTGGGCCACAGTGTTTGGGGTTTGTAACTTCCATCTGAGGAAGAAGAAAAGAATAATCTGTATCGTCAAATAGTCACTTTCACAAGGTGCTTCTTTCTCCTAAATGTTTGTCATAGTTGGTTTGGTCTGTTGGCATCAACGTCCAGGCATAGTCAGCATACTGTAATTAGTTGTTCTGTCTCTTGTAATCTATATGTTTCCCCTCCTTGTTTTTTCTTTTTTTTCTTTTTTGAAGAAACAGAGTCCGTTGTGCCTAGAACCTCCCATATTCTGGATTTTGTTGATTGCATTCACTCATTCGCGTCCAGGGCCTCGATCAGATGCGGATTCAGGGGACACGTCATGCCAGGGTCTCTCACGTTGTGATGTTGAGGTTGGGGGGCGGGTCGGTCTGAGTCTGGGGTTCCGTTGGCCGGATTTGTGCGTTAGGAGTGTCGTTGTGTGCCATTCATCTGAAGGTCTGGCCGCCAGTGGGGGGCACTGAACACATACATCATCTCATTAGAGCCCCCCCCCCAGGTTGGGCGGCTCGATGGATTCTGTTTTTGAGAGTGTGTTACACACCACCCCGCACGCACACGACAGTTTCAAGTGTGTTTTTGACGATTGCTCTTTTTACAGAATTTTGGTCCTTCTTCCCCCAAAGAAGCAACAACGATTACTATTTTAGTGATCTTTGCTTTGCTGTCTTCATCTCTCCTTGAAGTATTTTTCTTGTTTTACCCTCGTGCTTGCTTTCTCGTATTATTGTACCCTTGTCCTACTTTTCATTAAGAAGGAAGCTCTCAGGATAAATGTGCCCGCTCTGTCGCCGCATTTCCGCATATCCATGCTGCTCCTTATTTGCTCCGCTGTGGATTTTTGGTTCTTTATTTCAGATGGTTCCTTACAGCTCTTCCTTGCTCGCCTTTGCCACTTCTTTCCCCATATGCATTCCTGTTCCAGTATGTGGAGCCCCTGCCCTAAATATGTTTCCAAAAGTATTCTTTCAGCTTATTTTATCGGTAATTTCCATAGGTGAGTTCTGTCTCTGAAACCTCTGGATGATGTTTTCCTTCTTATATCAGGTTTTGGTTTGGCTTTTTTTAAACACACATGTGAATTTATGTCGGTGCAGTGTTTGCAAATGGTGTGGGCGACCTCTCTTTCTGGGTGGTGGCCTGATGCCCCCCGAGAGCTCCAGGGGGGAGCAGCGTGTGTGAGGCCCCCAGTTCAGTCCCACATCCGCTCTGTGCCCTGGCCTTGACCTCTGCATTCGCTTGTTCCCTGGTTCCGCATCCTTTGGACCTTGAAATGAGGTGTACGCACGTTCTGTCTTAAACAGAGGCCTGGAGCTGACAGGGTAAGCAGAACCTCCCGATACTGGACAGGAGATGGGCATTCCAGGCAGAGAGATCCATGCGCACAGAAGCCTGGAGGCGGAACTTAGCCTAGCATGTTTCAAAAATGGCAGGCTTTTGTGCAAATGTGTTTGTCTGTCTCCCTTAGGTAAGCTATGCAGCCGCATTAGCTGGTGTCTTAAAGGCTGTGCAGACACCCCTCAGGCCTTTGCGGCTCGTCCGAATGTTCTCATGGCCTCAGCAGTCCGTGCGTCCGGCTCTCACTGGGCGTTCTCCTGGGCTCGCCTGCTGCAGCGAACCCCCTTTTGGCATCCCACCATCTCAGTATGCTCCAAGGGGGTTCGTTATCTTCCCCACACATCTAATCATTCTTCCCGTCCGGCAGTAACATTTCCATACTCTCAAGCTTAAAAACGTGGGGCTGTCCTTAGCTTGTGTCTTCGGTGGTTTTTATACTCAGAGGTTCTGAGTGCCTTTGAGTCTCCCTCCCCGCAGTGTTCTCGTGACCCGCCGCTTCGCTCTCATCTAGGCCCCGTCCCTGTGCTGGGACTGGTGCAGTAGTCTCCACACCCAGCTCCTCACCTCTTGCCCTTCAGTGTCTTTTCCACGGAGCTGCCAGATGTATACTTTACAAACATGCTTCTTCCCTTTGCTCTTCTCCCCTGAACCTCTGCTAGCTGATCACCTATTCAGGACACACTCTAAGTCATTGAGTCAGTCTTTCTGAGCTCCCGCCGCACATATTCCGTGGTACAAACTACTTTCAGTGAGGCTGAGCTTCTTGGTCTGGTCTGCCTTGGCTATATCCTGTCACCCGGTTTTATGTTTTAATAGGAATTTCTTTATCCCTCCTTTTGACCTTTAAATAGTCTTTAAAAGAACATCAGAGACCATAGAGGTCTGAATTTCATACCTCGTTTTACGGTTTCTGACGCGATGGCCGTGACTTTCAGGGCCTGGGGTTGGTTACGTGTTCTGCTCCAGAGTTTCTGTCCTGTTTATAATCCTGTGCATCTTTCTCCTTTTCTTTTTGTACCGCTTTCTTTTTAGTGCCTTATTTTGTGTCTTGTTTGTTTAGTGCATATTTATTGTCTTTGTACCTGTTTCCTGAAGGTACGTAATGTCTTGCGCATGTGTTCAAACACTGAATGAAGTCTAATTGGAACGTCAGGATCTCAGAGACCTACTTTAACATTTCACCCTCCTGCCATGTGCCTTGGGGAAGATAAAGGTGACACAGTATCGCTCCCATTATCAGTTCCACAGGAACCCGGTATGGGAGCCAGTTTCCAGACAGTTCGAAGTGAGCTCTTGAAGCACTGAAATTGAATAATGTATTGCACGTAAACATTTTTGATTCCCCGTCTTTGGCAGGCACAGGGTCCTGATGATGACTGAACCTTGTTTTTAGATGACATAGTCATGTTTGTGAGACTGAGTCATCTTTGTAACCCCAGACCTCAGAAAAGCACCCACCCCGTGGGAGACACATGCGTTGGAATGAGTTCTGATTGAAGTGGCGTTGTTATGACCTGCTACCCTGCCGTACTTGCTGTGGGATGCTAAACTGAACTTCCGCGTTTGGACTTTCTTGGGGTTTTTTGTTTGTGTGTTTGTTTTGGTTTTGTTTCGGTTTTTGGTTTCTTATTTTCGGCAGGCACGTCACTTACCTCTTACAAAAGGGAAGCGTAAAATGTGTAGCTTCGTGACGGCCTGTGATCTCATTTTTGAACGGAAAAGCGAGGTAGATCTAAAAATTCATTGAGGTGCATAGTTATGACTTGTCTACTTGACTGTATACCAATTAAACTCGATAAAATGTGAAATCGAGATTGCCTGGCCTTGGTTTCCTCCCCCTTACTAAGACCCCTGTGTTTCTGCCTCCTATTGCCTTTTTGTCATGTGGTGGCAGAGGGAGGCTGGCCTGGGAGCATATACCAAGGCGGGGAGGCCTGGAGGAGGCCAGGGTTCTCTGCGCCCTGAGCTGCCGGGACTGGAGAGCTGGGACCGGAGGGCCGACAGTCTGAAGCCCCCAGTGGTCAGCGAGGGATGGGCAAGCAGTGACTCTGCTCTCAGGCCTGGTGTCAGCTCAGAACTAAGGCAGACACCCCCTATCAGTGAGGGGAGGGGTGCAGAGCCTTTCGCCTTTTGTCCTCTCTTCGCCCCCCCCCCACCCGCTGTGGGAGGCGTGATCTCTAGGGAGACTGCAGGGGGAACAGCTCAGGACGTGGTTCTGACCACTTAACTTCTTCTGGCAGGCCTGCGTTCCCTTGTTTGAGCGTTAGCAACCGCTGTGTTCAGAGTCGAGCGGTCTCTTGAGTGCCTTCTGGTGGCAGCTGCCCAGGGTTCCCGCCTTTAAGAACACAGCTGTTGCTGAGAAGCCCCTCGTGTCCCTGGCGCTGGACACCATCAGTCCCCAACCTCTTTAGTGTCCTCCTGTCTGGAGATGTGGTCACCCAGGTCCCCTTGAGTAGAAGGCCTGAATCACGGTGCCACGGGGTTGCCCTTTCCAGATGCCTCGGGCCCTCCTGCCACGATCCTCAGGGGCAGTTTTGCACCCTGTTCTCAGAAATCATTCTTAGTGAACTGAGAAAACCCCTCCAAATCAAAAGTGCTCTCAGTATCAGTTCTGATCAGGAAAGGTTTGTGTGTTCTGGACTAATGGCTCTTAAAAATTATCGGGGACACATGAGGTGCCCAGCTGGGTCAGTGGGTGGAGCACACGACTCTGATCTCGGAGTTGTGAGTTCGAGCCCCACCTTGGGTGTGGAGATGACTTGAAAACAAAACCTTTAAAAAAAATTATTGAGGCTTCTCCCTGAAGAGCTTTTGTGTGGGTTATATTTATCAGAACTCACTGTATTTGAAATGATAGCAAAGTTAAAAAATATTTATGAATTCACTTAAAAATAATAAACCATTGATTCTTTAAATGAATTCATTTAAAATAAATGTATAACAAGGTAATGTAAATAAATTATCTTATGTTAAAAAAAAACTATATTTTCCAAGGCAAAAAATTTAGAGAAGTTTTACATTTTTGCCAATCTCTCTAATAACCACCTCTTCAGATCATTGAAGGCCCCTGTTCCAGGCACTGTGTGGTTTCTGGCTGTGTGATATATTCAGGGTTTTTTTTTTAACACTGTATTTTATTTTTTTTCTAGACTTACTCTGGACTCTTCTGTGTAGTCATAAATCCTTACAAGAACCTTCCAATTTACTCTGAGAATATTATTGAGATGTACAGAGGGAAGAAACGCCACGAGATGCCTCCGCACATCTACGCGATCTCTGAATCTGCTTACAGATGCATGCTTCAAGGTAACTCGTGTTAGGATCCTAAATACGCAGTTTCTTAAACCTAGGTTAGTGTTTTTGTATGTGCCTCAATCTGTTCTCCAAAGGGCTTTAAGCTTAAAAAAAAAAAAAAGATTAAAAAGAAAAGTAGTAAATGTTTATTGTGGGAGAATTTTGAATTCTTACGATGAGAATGGGCAGTGTGGTCATTTTCTGGAGGAAGGTATGATTGCCTTCATAACTACTTCACGTTCATTTCTTCATTAAAAAGCATCTAGTTTTTATCCATATTTGCTCTGCACCACAAGCCAGTGTGATGAAAGCTCTCCTGCACTAGGTATTAGAGCCCACAGGAAGAGCCACGGGAGGGACAATAGAAAGGGTAGCAGCTCTGCCGGGGAAAAAAGGTCATAAAATATTTGTCTTAAAACAACAAAAGTTGGAAAGCACAGAGCAAGCTGGTTGATCTCGACTGTTCCCCTTTGGACGTAGGATGAAATATAAATTGGAAGAGTCATTCCTTTACATCATGACTTTAGACACCACGGTTTATGGAGGGACGTTTTCCTGAAAACCAGAACGTAGCGGGTTTGAACCCATTTCGCATTTTTGCTCGGAAAGACCATTAAATGTGGGCCTTCCTGGTGCCGTGTGAGATCTCCTGTAATAACGCTCCCTCTCCTTTCATCTTTTAAAAAAGAAACTGGATGAAGTAGGACAAGACCTATCGGTTCTTTTTTTTTTTTAAGATTTTTTCTTAATTCATTTGAGAGAGAGATTGAGAGAGTGGGGGTAGAGGCAGAGGGAGAAGCAGGCTCCCCGCGGAGCAGGGAACCCCATGCAGGACTCGATCCCAGCACCCTGGGATCATGACCTGAATCGAAAGCAGACCTTCACAGACTGAGGCTCCCAGGCGCCCCAGATCTATCGGTTCTTATAAAATAGTTGGGGGGTCTCCAAGGAACGGGATACCCTACACGGGCCGCTCTCGGAGACTGGGTCTGAATTTGAAGCGCAGCGTGAGGTTAGCGTCGGGGCAGCGTGAGGGCAGCGTGGGGGCAGCGTGAACGCCGCGTGGGGGCAGCGTGAGCACTGCGTGGGGGCAGCGTGAGGGCAGCGTGAGCGCTGCGTGGGGGCAGCGTGAGGGCAGCGTGAGCGCGTTCACCAAGTGCAGTGCCCATCCCCCACTTGTAGTCTGTTCAGACGTGCATTAGACCAGATCCCTTGGCAAACCGGAAGTACTTCAGACCTAGACGCGCGTCCTCGATGGGAAAGGACAGGTGAATATCCAGCGTCCGTTCAGGCTGGAAAAAAGATGCAGTTTAATACCCTTCCTTAGTTTCAGAGCCGGAGACTCCTACGCAACAGCTCCAGCTGTGGTGAGTTGCTGGTCGTGGGGAGAGGGCGGTCGGCTTCTTTGCTCTCGGTTCTGTCTCTGCGAGGAAGAGTAAGCTATGTATGTGCAGAAAAGTGTTTGTGTGAATGAGCAAACTCTGCCTCATGTGGGAGGGGAAATTGGAGAAAGTGTACTCCTTCTGCAGTGGAGTCCGTATTTCCTCATCAAAACGAGTGCCTTCTCCCAGTCGAGATGTTGACCCTCTCTGGTCCCTGAAGTGTTGCCTAGAAGGGGCGTTTCCAGAAGGCGGGGGCAGAGCCACACGCCCAAGTCTACCTTTTCAAAAGGGGAAGAGGCTTCAGGCCGCTGAGCTTCACATACCTGCCGGGAAAGAGTCTAGAATCTATTGTTAACAGTCTGAGGACAACACGAAAATATGGCCCGCGTTCCTTTCGCTCAGTGGGAAGGGAAATTACAGC
This sequence comes from Ursus maritimus, assembly GCF_017311325.1. NCBI lineage: Eukaryota > Metazoa > Chordata > Mammalia > Carnivora > Ursidae > Ursus > Ursus maritimus. Next base: position 61,232,319 of record NW_024423786.1, on the reverse strand, counting down.
GGACGGTGTTAACAGAGAATCAGGACTTCGCCGTGCCCTTCCACGGTCTTCCGTGAGGTCCTCGTGGCCGTTTGTGGAAAAGGTGCTGGGAGGTGCTGGTTGGGGGGGGGGGGGCTGTCCAGGTTTGTCAGGGTGTCCCCCAGCGGGTATCCCGTTGGGACATTTTTGTCAGCATACTTGGAGATGCTTGACGTGTGCCCATAAAACGTATAGATGATGTGAAACTTCAATGCAGTAAATACATTTGATGAAAAGAAACAGAATTGTTTAAATTATCTCGGCAGGTTGAATGGAAAAATTGAATCTAACAAAATAGTTATCAGTGATTAAATGTTAAGGTCCCATTACTGGGTTGCCAGACCAGCTAAATGCGTCCGGAGCGGGAGGATATGGTTTACCAGCATATCGTATTGTCACCAGTATCATCATTAGTGGTAGAAGGAGCATGTATTGAATATTATTGTGTACCAGGCACTCGGCTGAATCTTTCATGTGTATGACGTAATCTACAGCAACAGTCCTATAAAGTCAAAAGAATTGTCCGTATTTAACTAGGCACAAAAAGTTAAAAACTTGACCCAAGAAAATGTAGATAGTAAGAGTTGATGAACTAGGATTCAAAATGAAGGTGGTGTGACACGTTCTTTTCCACAGTAATAAAATTCCATGGGAAAACTAAAAAGAGGGGCGCCTGGGTGGCTCATTTGGTTAAGCGTCTGCCATCGGCTCAAGTCATGGTCTCAGGGTCCTGGGATTGAGTCCCGCATCCGGCTCCCTGCTCAGCAGGGAGCCTGTTTCTCCCTCTCCCGCTCCCCCTGTTTGTGCTTGCTCGCTCTCTCTCTGTCAAATAAATAAAATCTTAAAAATTAAAAAGAATTAGTTGATAGTTTTGATTACATAATAATTGAAAGTATGACACAAAATACAAAAAACCCCCCTCTAAACAATTCCATTGCATTCTGCTCTATAGGTCAGGGGCTACGTGCTGATGTCCCACACGACACAGTTGGGTTGGGACACGCGAGCTAAGATGGTCAATGTATGGCTTACACTACCTACCAGAGCTGCTCCATGTAGGTTTTCAGTTACCAGTGTGAGCAAAGCAGCTAAACGCCACTGGGCCTGTGAAGAGATCTGTAGCTGGAGAAGGGACCAGAGGAGAATTCAGAGCATAAGGTCCCACTGAACGGAGTTTGCTTCTTTAATGCATAAAACAGAAGAAAGCTGACCTTTTCCCCTAAGTTTGGATTCTAAGGGGGTTCCATATAAGTGAAATGCAGAGTGTGTCTGGCACGTAGTAGGTGCTCAGAAACATTCATTGAACAAATGAATGAGAGTAGAGTTCTTGGACATAAACTTGATGGCAAAAATCGCAAACTCCATTCTCGTTAGATTTATACCTAAGTAAAATACATACCTTAATGTAAGTAAGTGTTCCACGTTTTTAGGATTAAATGAAATTTTAAATTTAAAAATTTCCAGTCGCGCACTGTCGACGTATGGAAACATTTTTAAAGTATATGTATTGGCATTGTATCTTACAACCTCGCAAAACTCACTTATTCTAGAAGGTTTTTTTGGTCGAATGTTCGGGATTTTTTGTGGAGACCATCATGTCCTCTGCAAATAGAGACTTCGTTCTGTCCTTCCCATCTTATGCTTTGGATTTTTTTCTGGCCTTGTACTGTTGAATAGGTGTGGTGACAGCAGACGTCCTCACCTCATTCCTGGTCTCGGGGACAGCGTTTGGTTTTCTGCCATTAAGGATGGTGTCACTGTATGAGTTGTTTGTACGGGCTGTTTACCAGATTCACGAAATTCTCTTGTATTCCAGGTTTGCTCAGGTGTTTTTAAACCCTGAATGGATGTTGAGTTCTGTCGAATGCTTTTTCTCCATCTATGAGATGACTAGGGGATGTTCTTTGTAGATACGGTGACTTAGATTGTTTGCCTTTGGACGCTGAATGAGCCTTGCCTCGCGGGATAAATACCACCTGCTCGTCACGTGTCCCCATCTGTATATATTGCTGGAGTGGGTCTGCTAGGCACGTCATTAAGAATTTTTGTGTCCTTGCTGATGACAGATGTTTGTCTGCCATTTTCTCGTACTGTAACATCTCTGTAGTCACAGTGTCAGGGTAAGGCTTGTCTCTGAGAATGTGCTGGGAGATAGTCCTTTTCAGTTTTCTGAAAAGCTTGGTATGATTTTTTTTTTCCCCTTAAATGTTGTGTAGAATTCACCGGTGAAGTATGTTTTCTCTGTGGGAAGATTTTTTAATTACAAATTCAGTTGTTTTTTAACTGAGGTATCATTGACATTTTGTGAGTTCCACAAACTCAATTTCTTTAATAGATAGGGGGCCAATCAGGTTATTTCTTCTCGAATGAGCTTTAACAGTTTATGTCTTTTTAAAAAGTTGTCCCTTTCATCTTAGTCGTCAGTCTGGGCTTTAGGGTAGTTATTCTCAGATATTGGTAATTTGTGTCTTTTTCGTGTCAGTTTGCTTAGAGGTTTATCAACTGTATGATTTTTGTTGAAGAACCAGAACTTGGTTCCTTTTTTTTTCTTTTCCCTGTTGGCCATTTCATTGATTTCTGTTCTTTCTCATTTCTTTGCATCTATGTAACTTGAATTCCATTTGCTGTTTTTTAGTTTTTTAAGGTAGGAGCCGAGGTCATTGACTTGAAACCATCTACACTGCTGGAATATGATTTAACTCGGCGTGGATTTATTGAGGACCTGCTGTATGGGATTCTTGGGAGGTGCTTTGGAAAACACTGAGCTAGGAAAGGAGTCTGTAGTCTTCAGAAGGCTAGTTGCATTTTTGAAAGTATAATTGTTTCCCTTAAATATCAGTATGAGGCTTTGGTTCTATTTACAGGTTTTTAGAGATTAAGGTCATTGTGCATTGTTATACTGCTTTAGTTGGCCCTTGAAGGATGACGAGGATTCATGAAGCAAAGGAGGAGTGGTGGGATCACCATTAGAGAGAACCTTGAAGGTGATCAAGCCCATACCTTTATTGCATGGATAGGGAAACTGAGGCCCAAAGCCATATAAGACCAGACAGACAAACATGGAGGATCAATAAGTGTGGCTAGCAGAGTTGTTCTGGTTTTGATTGGGCCGGCGGGGGGAAGCATGGGGAGTGAAGTATGGAGCAGAACTCAAGGGTAGGCGGTGGTTGTGTGGGTCTCCGACTTCAATGGTAATGAGCCCGTAGAGAGGCAGGAAGAAAGCCATTCTGAACTAATTAGGAGGCAGTTGAATTTTGGTTAATTCGTATGCATTTTGATGTTTCTAATGTGTGAACTAGTTTGGAAAAGCCATAAAAAACTTGGTGTACTGGAGTTCTATAGAAGTTGCTGGAGAACATAGGGGCCTGGGGGCTCCTATTTACAGTGAATAAGCAAGGACTTGATAAAATCCTGGTATCCTAGGTGAGGAAACTGAGGCCAGCAAGGTATTGGTACTGCATGTATAGACGAAGTGAGTGCAGCAGCGGGGGGGGACGAGCACAGAGGAGCCCAGTGCCCACGGTCTCACCAGTGCCCAGCGCTCAGCCACCCTCACGAAGGCTAACTGCCAGAGTGGGTGAGAACAGAAGACAGCTTGATCTCAGGCTGTTCTAGGGGGCAGGCAATTGGCGGTATTGTCTAACTCCAGAATAGGGTTAAAAAAAGGACACAGTGAGAAACCAGGAGGAGGAGGTCTGGGAAGCGTCCCCAGAGGGGCCCCAGCTGAGCTGAGCGCAGAAGAACACGTGGGGAGACACAGTGGCCGTGGGTCTGGGGAGAGCATGTGGAAGGAAGGGCATGGTGTGGCCCCTGGGAAAGTGAACCAGTAACCCCAGTAAAGGAGGCAGGGGTCAGCCTGGTTCTGGGAATGGTGCCTGTGCAGCCGGAGGGAGGGATACAATGGTGGTTAGCAGCTAGTCAGAGGTAAAGATGGCACTTTGTAGAACTTAGTGTATACACAGAATATACGCGTGCATTTGTTTATTTTAATATTCTGACAGAGTGAATGAACTCTTGATTTTTCTTTGATAACGACTGTTTACGCCTGAACCACTGTGAGACCCTTATCGGGTCCCCGATGGCAGTCACCTGAGGGAAAGCAGGCACAGCAGTGACCAAAGACCTCGCTGGGCCAGGCCCTGTGAGCACAGTCCCCATCTAAGCAGCGGTCAGCTTGGTTAGTGGTGTTGACAACACAGGTGCCAGAGGCAGACAGGCCCCAGCCCTTGCCCCTCAGCAGCTGCGGGACTTGGGTGGATTCCCCAACCCCCTCCAGGAACATTTCTCACCTGTTAAAAAGATACTCAGGCTCATGAGTGATTGCAAGTCCTACATCCCACACTGGGGGTTCGTCCGTGGGCTGGACGTGGGGTTGAATTTTACCTTTTTCTCTGAAAAATGGAGCTGAAGACTCAAATCGTTCATCACTTTAAAATCATGTTTGCTTTTTTCCTATGGCATGTTCTTTTGTGGTTTTGAAATGTATACGGCTTGAACTCGAGAAGGTGGTTAAACTTCATGCAGGTGTTTGTCCCCCTTCAACCTTCTCCATTTAGCGTGTGATTATGATTATTTTTTTGTCCTTTAAGGTCAAGTTAATAACAGTTCCTCTCCGGTTGTGGGTGTTCTAGAAGAAGCCGTTCTGAAAGGCAGTGGTTTCCAAACCTGACCCTGCATCAGAATCACCTGGGGAGCTTATTTATAGAGGGCGTTTCAGTCCCTACCCCCCTTGAAAATGATTCAGTGAGGGAGGAGCCCTGGGGACGCATCTTTGTAGGACTTTTCAGGTGAAGCTGATGCGCAGCAGGGCGTGAGCATCAAGGTTGATGAGGCACAGAAAGCCTTCGAAGCCCAGGCCGTTGTTTACCCCACAAGAGCACGGGACTTGATTTAGGAATATATAAGGGGGTGGGGAGGCGTTGCGGGAGAGGAGCAGAGTTCCTAACGTGATGTGGGCCGTGACTGCAACTTTATTATATCAAGTCTAAAAAAGCAGGCAAATGGTCACCTTGTTTTTTTGTTTGTTTTGTTTTGTTTTATAGATCGTGAGGACCAGTCAATTCTTTGCACGTAAGTAAATAACGTTTGGACTTGTTTTTGATTCTGTTGGAAACTAAAGCCAATTGTTTTTTGTTTTTTGGATTGGGGGAGGGGGAAAATAGAGCAGTAATTTTAAGAATTTGATGTGAACCTTGCAGTTATCATTTTAAGACTAAGATGATACGGGTTGCTTAAATTGGGGGTCACTGTTTGGCCGTCACACCGGGCGTCTCCCACATTTCTCAGTGTTTCTCTGTGAAACTACGTCTTTAGTTTACATGTGCACCTGGTGGCCTCCTGGACATTTCAGCAGCGTGTCCACATTACCTGGTACCCGTGACCGACGGTCATGTGTCTCGTGTGCTGAGTGCTAGAGCGTGGGGGAGTGAATGAAACCATATCCACGGCAAGACGCCATTAGAGTGCCTTAGAAAAGGCTCGTTAGACCAGCCCGGCTGCAGTGTGGTTGGAAAATGGAGC
>NW_024423786.1:61190492-61226766 GCF_017311325.1 Ursus maritimus | reverse complement strand
CCGATGCGAAGTCCGTCTGGCATTGCAGGCAAGAGCTGGTGGTGACTTCAGGCAGAGGTGTGACTGCGCCTGGAGGGGAGCAAGGAGACCTGCCGAGTGTGCAGGGGGAGTTACTGGAGGGGCCGAGGTGTCTGCCCTGAGTGGAGACCGTGGGTGTGGGTGAGGACACTGGCTGTGGAGTCTGCAAGCCCTTCTCAGCCGGGCGAGCTGCCACGCTGCCTGCCTGGATGTGGAGCCCAGGAGAGGGCTGCCCCAGGCGCTGAGACCTGACTGTCAGTGCAGGCCAGTGAGAAAGGCTAACCTCAGGAGGAGGGGAGGGAGAAGGCCGAGTGTGGAGCCCTGATGAAAGGCACATTCAGGGGTCAGGCAGAGGTGAGGGAGGCCGAAGAGGCAGGAGGGTGTATGTCCGTGGCCACGGCCAGCACAGCAGAAGCCTGGAGGCAGAGCGAGCCCCACGCGGAGGTCAGATAACACTTGGGAAACGATGGGGAAGTGGAAAAATTAAAACCCCAAACCCCAGGTGTAGGCCTGCTACTCTCAAATAGTGGGAGAGCGCAAAAGGCGGTGGTCGGAGACTGAGTTTTGCTGTTAGCGGTGGAGTGTTTACCGTGGGCGAGTTTAAATAGGGGGCTGGAAACTTCTTGTCTATGGCTTCTCTTTTTGATGATGTCGCAACTCTGGTATCTGATACAAGAGGGGAGAGGAGAGGTAGAAATAACGGCCCGGTCTGCTTGTTGTATACGTTTTCTCCTAGTGTCGTTTAGCCTTGGGGTTGTACAAGTTAGCTTTTCCCGAGCAGCCAACCACCCTGAAACTTCATGGCTTCAGATACTTCTCTGGGCAGTTGGGTCGGGCTCAGGTGGGCGGTTCCGCGGACCTGGGCCCACTCCTGCACCTGCGGCCAGGTGCGGGCTGGGGTGCCTTGCCTTCACGTCTGCGTATCCTCGCTTTCTCCTGCGGGCTGCCCCCGGCTTTTTACACCGTGGCAAGGTTCCAGGAGCAGCAAGACGGGGAGCTCCAGCGCGTGAGCCTTGTTCGAGTTCCTGCTCCTGCCACGTTTGCTGTCTTCCCAGTCCCAAGCGGGACACACGGCCAAGGCCGGGCTGGCTGTGGGAAGCGCTGCCACAGGGAGCAGCCAGAGCAGGCGGGAGACGATTGGGGCCGTTGCTGTAGGCAGCCCTCCGCCAGGAGAGCGGTGGGGTGGAACCACACCCAGTGCTCAGAACATGGAGCAAGTGCGGTCTCTGCAGGTGGGGGACCGCGGAGCAAGAGAACGGAGAACATTGGGAGAAGCTGTCGCAGTGGGGTACGGGCAAAGGGGAGCGGGGTGTTGGGAGGAAGTAGACGGGTCGGGACAGAGCCCTAGGGGTCTTGACGGAATAGAACAAATGATGTTGGGGGTACTGGTGTCAGAGCAGAAGAGTGGGCGGTGCGGCCACGGGAGTGAGTGGCTGGAGAGGCCCGAGGTGCTCACTGGAATTGAGGGCGCCTAGGGGCGGGGTCTAGGATATGTCCAGCATATGCGGAGAGGAGGGGCTTGGCCTCGCACACGCGCGCACGCACATCACGCATGCACACACGCGCGCGCGCAACACGCACACACATCTTCTGAAGTATCAGCCCTTCGTAAAGCTGAATGATTTCACCTAGAGGAGTATCCTTCGTTCCCAGATAATATCCTTGCCACTCTTTTTGGAATAAAAAGTGCTTGCTTTTTTGAAACGAGTAGAGGTTTTTGTTTTTAGTAATCTCCCTGGGTGAGAGCAATCCAGAGGTGGGGCGGCAGGGGGTGGGGGTGGGGCTCTTTCCCCTGCGAAGGTCTGGAAACAGCAAGCAGGACTTTGCTCCTGACTCAGGTCTGGGGGGAGGGGAGAGAAGGGGTGGTCCTCACGGGGGAGGGGGGTCCTAGGGAGCAATCAGTGAAGAGGCGGAGAATGTGGGTGACTTTGCTCACTCTGGAATGGGGATCCCAGAGTGTGCAGGAGAAACGGGGAGGGAGGATAGTGGGGCTTGGGAGAGAGGACAGTGTGGGAGCAGACTGTAAGAATGCAGAGTGACCCGAGGAGCCGATGTCTTGGGCACTGAACAGGGACAAGGATGGCAGGGCCATGAGCCTGAAAGATTCCCAAGAGTTGGGGGCGGGGGGTGGGGGGAGCAGCTTGGGCCTCTGGGGCGGCAGCGGTGGCTGGTGCTTATGGCTTTCAGTGCATTGCTAGCTCGGGTGGGCAGGCTCGCAACCGGATGCGTTTCTCACGCTCCCTGGTGGCTTCCGGAAGAATCCGTGTGCAGAGTGGACAAGGGAGGCCCCATGAAGCCTGCAGGTGTGGAGGGCAGCAGGTGAGGAGTGGCACCAGGCAGTTTTCAAGGATTTTCGTGTAACTGGAACATATGGTGTGAAGTAGGGAGCAAACGTCGGCTTGAACTCAACATGCCGAAAAATTGGCCTACATTCCCGTGCATCTCTCACACACACACACGGTGCATCACCCGGTTTCCTGACTTTGGCCATCCGCTCCTGTGTTTCAGGACTCCAGGCCCAACATGTCAGGGTGCCCTCTGACGACTCCGTCTGCTGGCCCCCATTTCTGACCGCACTGCGGGGCATTTCTGTCTTGTCCGATCCGGTCCCATAGCTCTGGTCTGGATCCCAGCTGGCTTCATGCCTTTAGCCTCTCCTTCCCTCCGGGGAGGAAATCTCCTCAAATTGAATCCCACCTACATGACAGGTTCCGCACATCGATTTTTCTCTCCTGGGGCCCTTTTTTATATCCGGGGCCATTCTTGGTTCTGTATTTGGGTCACTCAGACCGTGTTTTACAACTACATGGAAAGGTGGGAACTGTGACTTACCTCGATTGCTCCTTAATAACCCTGGATACCCTGGCACCCTGTTCTGAACATAGAACGTACTTCGGAAACAGATAAAATGTCAAATGAAAGAATGAATCACTTAATGAAGAGGGAACCGAGACAACAGGCTAAAGTACAGATTACTGGTGATACTGTATGTTTTCAAGGGAAAACCTTTCTGATAGCGTTTTTATTTTTATTTTTTTATTTTTTAAAGATTATTTATTTATTTATTCAACAGAGATAGAGACAGCCAGCGAGAGAGGGAACACAAGCAGGGGGAGTGGGAGAGGAAGAAGCAGGCTCATAGCGGAAGAGCCTGATGTGGGGCTCGATCCCACAACGCCGGGATCACACCCTGAGCCGAAGGCAGACGCTTAACCGCTGTGCCACCCAGGCGCCCCAACTGATAGCGTTTTTAAAAGGCATTTTAGTTTGAAACTTAAAACTTACACAGAAGTAGAATGGTATGGGACCCCCATATGTCCATCACCCAGCTTCCTTGATTTAAAATTTTTTTTACCACATTTTTCCCTTTTTAAAACTTTTGCTGATACGTTTCCCCAAGTTTTTATTTTTTAAAAATTCAAGCCTACTTTAAGTTGACAAAATAATACTTTCAATGGCTATATACCCTTCGCTTTGTCAGTTTTCTCTCTATACACACCAGCACTTTTTTTTTCTTGCCATTTTCAAGTTGATTGCAGACCTCCTGACACCCTGAGATTCTTCAGCAGGTGTCTCCCAAGGACGAGGGCATTCCCACGTAACCTCAGACTGTCATCACACTTCAAAGGTCAATATTGGTTCCATAATATCTAATATAGGATCCAGTTTTCAGTAATGGTTCTCAACACATTTTTTTATAACTTTTAAAATCTGTGGTCCTTGCCTTAGGTCTTTTCATTTCAATTCTGTATTCTAGAATAGTGTTCTCACTTTTTGTTTTCTTTTGTTTTTTATTTCACTGGCTCGTGTTCTTCAAAAAAGTCCATTATTTAGAACCTGATCTGCAGTGTCTTTTAAAGATTATTTGTTGCAATGCAGTTTTGACATGGACCACCCAGGGCCTACTCCTCTGCCCAGTGCTGGCACTGTGGACCCCAGCCATAAGCTTAGGGGGTCCCAGGCCACCTGCACTTCTGACCAACCAGCTACAGATTTGGGGGGTTGCTACCCCCTTGGGTTTGATAGTTCACTAGGATGACAAATCAGAGCCATCCAGAAGGAGAGACCGCCAGGGTGAGGCCTGGGAGGGTCCCAAATGTAAACCATCCATATCCTCTGGACACTTCCCCTCCTGGCACATCGATGTTTGTCACCAACCAGGAAGCTCACCCAAGCTTCAGAGTCTAGAGTTTTTAAGGGGCTTTTGTTAAGCAGGCAGGATTGATTGAATCATTGGCCATGTACTTGAATTCAGTCTCCAGCCCCTCTCCCTTCCCGGGATATTGGGGTGATTGCCATGGCTCGATGCCCAAACCTCTGAGCACTCGACTGGTCTTCCAGCGTGGCCAGTGCCCATCCTGGAACTATCCAGGGGCCTGCCATGAGGCACCTCATTGACACAAGATCTCAGGGCTCACCGTGAATGACAGAGACTTTCCAAGGACTTAACGCAGCTCCCTCCCAGGAACCAGGGACAAAGACCAGGCACATTCTTCATTTCATCTGTCAGTTAATAGTCACACAAGAATCTAGGCACTGGAACTCTCCGTGAAATGAGTAGAATAAATGAGCTACGTTCTGCTCATGAGCTAGAGCAGAAGAGAATTTGTGTGTTTCCTGTCCGCAGTGTCTGGTGAGCGTAACTCCACATACAGTAAGCTGGGAGCCAGCTCGAGTGGGCAGTTTGGGAGCTGGGGTGACCATTTCATTCATTTATTTGAGAGAGAGTGGGTGAGTGAGCAAGCAAGCACGAGTTGGGGGCAGGGGCAGATGGGGAGAGAGAGAAAGAATCGCAAGCAGCCTCTGCGCTCAGCATGGAGCCAATACGGGGCTCAGACTCACGACTCTGAGATCATGACCTGAGCTGAAATCAAGAGTCAGACACTCAACCAACTGAGCCACCCAGGCGCCCCTGCGTGACCATTTTTGATGAGGACTGGAAGCAGGAAACACTCAGGGAGAGAATGATTGCTGTTGATAGGATGAAAGGTTCGTGAACACTAATTTACTTTTGTCACCAGAAGTGACCTCTGCAGGCATTTGTAATTAGGGTCATTTTAGACTTCTTTGTCCTCAATAGGTTGGATTTCTGGGGTGAGTCTCATAGCGTCTGGTTCTCTCTTCTTGAGCACAGAGTAGCAGTCGGCAAGTACCTTCCCTTTTTTCTTCCTTTTAACTTGTCCAAGTGTTTTATTGTGTATTTTCAAACATATAGTTGAAAGAATTTTGAGCCAAGGCCCATATATCCCTCAACCTAGATTCTACCATTAATAATTTAGTGTATTTGCTGTATGATAGATTGATCTGTTCATCTCCTACCCGTCCATTGAACATTTTATCTTTTGTGTCAGGAGGAAAATTTTTCTTTTTCCAGCTTGTGTCCTGCACCTGGGGCTTTGCAAGTTAACTGGCCATAGATTAATAGGAGAAAAGGCTACATTTACCTACACACGCACATGGGAGTACTCAGTGATGAGCGTCTTGCCTAGTAACCAGAAATAAAAGACTTCTATGCTAAACTTGATTAAAAAAAAAAAAAGATTAGGGCTTCAAGGAGAAAGTACGGAGGGTTCTGTTGGGCTTTACCATGCTGACAGACCGCTGACTTTGTACCTCCTGGGTGTGTCTTTTCCCAGTCAGGACTTTAACTGGGATGATTGACAGCTGTATTTTCAGGAGGCTCTTCTTAAGGTTAGGTAATGTTTCCTTGTGTGGCTGCTGATAGATATCTTCAGCTTAGTAATTTTTATACCACTTTGATGAGTTATCAGTCCCTTCATTTAATTTATTTCAAGTTCAATTGCAGACATCAGTACACTTCCCCTTAAACACCTCAGTGTCCATAATATTATAACGGAAGTCCAGTATTTACATCTTTATCTTTGGAGCTAAAATTTGTGTATAATGAAATGCACAACTCTTAAATAATATGTTTACAGAGCTCTTTGTATAACCTGAACCTCTGTTGAGATAGAGAACATTACCGACGCCCTGGAAGAAAGTTTCCCAGCAGAACCCTACCCTCACCTCTTTTCGCCTCAGCACACTTTCTTAATTCTTGGATGCTCCTGGTTATGATATTTAATAATATTTTTCTTGTTCATATCTGTTATAAGCTACATTGTGACTTGAGAAATGTGAAAATGTGAAACAATGTATCTTAGATTTGAGAGAATAGGCTCTACTCTGTGGTGCCTCTGAGTATTCGTCAAATAAGGAAATCCAAGGATGTATAACTGGGATCTTTTAAAACTTAGCACACAGCCAAGCTACTTAAGTTTCCTGGGTGAGATTAATTATTTAGTCAATTTTATTTTCTATTAATAGAATCTTTGTATACTATACATAACCCTGAGATTATGACCTGAGCTGACACCAAGAGTTGTACACTCCACTACCTGGGCCACCCGGGCATCCCGGAAGCAATGTTTTTTGTTTTTTGTTTTTTGTTTTTTTTAAATACACTTAGGTAGTTTGATAGCCTCTCTCTAAGCTTTACTATTTTAATCACTTACTCTCTACTTTTCCTCCAAAAGGATGAACATCTTCATTTCCCCTCTGGCCTCCTCTGCCTACTACTACCCAGCCAGGCTTTCCCTCTGCAGACCCAGGCCAGGCAGTGTGGGTCCCCACTTACTGGTCCAGCGCCCTGGTCCTTGTTCTCATGTCCTGCCAAGGTCCCTGGTGAAGACTCTCAGGGTTTCCTTTGTCATGAGAAAGCTGTGTTCTCCACACTTGATTCCATGTCATCGGCAGTGAAATCCTATTAAGAGCATATCATCGTGTTGATTTTTCCTCTCCTTAGAATTAAAATTCACAGAGCAGTCACCTTGGTAAGGAAATGTTTCTGTTCTCTAAGCTCCCTTTTTAAAGAATGTGTTTACATTTATGACACTCTCACTGCTGGTTAACTCAAGTTTTTCTTCTTTTAAGTATACTTGATGATGTAACAATTGGAAAACAGTGGTTGCTTCACATTAGTCTTCTATCGGGACGTGATGAGGTCTTCTCTTGTGAAGGAATTTTATCCTGTACAAATACATTAAGTGGCGCTGACCGAGCCAGCCTGGATTTAGAACCGTTAGTTCTTGCTCTGAGTAACCTGCATTGAAAGTTCTAAGATAACCGAATCAGTACAATTGATTAGTGAAAACCCCGAAATAGGCCTCATGAATGCAGTCGACAGATTTTTGACAGAGGATCAAAGGTAACATCTTGAAGCAAAGGGAGGCCCTTTAACAAATGGTGCTGGGACAGCTGGACATCCATATGGTTAAAAAAGGGGGGGAGCATCTAAGCGCCGGCCTTACACCATTCACAGAAATGAACTAAAACATGGATCACAGACCTAAATGTAAAACCCAAACCGTAATGCTCCTATAAGATAACATAGGAGGAGGGGCACCTGGGTGGCTCAGTAGGTTAAATGTCCAACTCTTGATCTCAGCTCAAGTCTTGATCTCAGGGTAGTGAGTCCAAGCCCCGTGTTGGGCTCCACACAAGGCATAGAGCCTACTTAAAGATAACAGAGGAGGAAATGTGGATGATCTTGGGGGTGGTGATGGTTTTTTGGATACAACACAATGGATGTGATTGATGAAAGAAATAATCTGGACTTCATTAATATTAAAAACTTGTCTGCTAAAGACAATGTCCAAATAATGAAAATATAAGCCACTGATTAGGAGAAAATATTTTCTTTTTTTCTTTTTTTAAGATTTTATTTATTTATTTGACAGAGAGGCAGCACGAAAGGGAACACAAGCAGGGGGAGTGGGAGAGGAAGAAGCAGGCTCCCAGTGGAGGAGCCCGATGTGGGGCTCGATCCCAGGACTCTGGGATCACGCCCTGAGCCTAAGGCAGACGCTTAACGACTGCGCCACCCAGGCGCCCCTGGGAAAATATATTTTCAAAGGACACATCTGACAAAGAGGATTGTTATCCAAAACAAAAAAACCTCTTAAAACTTAGTAAGAAAGCAAACAACCTTATTTAAAAAGTGGACCAAAGACGTTAGCAGACATCTCACTGAAGAACATAACACAGATGGCCAAAGAGCCTATGAAAAGATGTTCCACGCCACGTGTCCTCTCTACACACCTAGAGTGGCCAGCATCTAGAACCTTGACAACCCCAAATGCTGATGACGATGTGGAGGAGCAAGAATGCTCGCTCATTCGTTGCTGGTGGGAATGCAGAATGGTGCAGCCACTCTGGAAGACCATTTGTGGGTTTCTTACAAAACTAAGCATACTCTTTTTTGAGAGTGAGTGAGGGTGTCGGTGTGCAGGGAGAAAGAGAATTTTTTTTTTAATGTTTTTTTATTATGTTAGTCACCATACAGTACATCCCTGGTTTCCGATGTAAAGCTCGATGCTTCATTAGTTGCATATAACACCCAGTGCACCATGCAACACGTGCCCTCCTCACTACCCATCACCAGTCCATCCCATTCCCCCATCCCCCTCCCCTCTGAAGCCCTCAGTTTGTTTCTCAGAGTCCATAGTCTCTCATGCTTCATTCCCCCTTCTGATTACCCCCCCTTCTTTATCCCTTTCTTCCCCAACCTATCTTCCTAGTTCTTATGTTCCATAGATGAGAGAAATCATAATTGTCTTTCTCTGCTTGACTTATTTCACTTAGCATAATCTCCTCCAGTCCCGTCCATGTTGCTCCTAATGTTGAGAACTCGTTCTTTCTGATAGCTGAGTAATATTCCATTGTATATATGGACCACAACTTCTTAATCCATTCATCTGTTGAAGGGCATCTCGGTTCTTTCCATGATTTGGCTATTATGGACAATGCTGCTATGAACATTGGGGTGCATATGGCCCTTCTCTTCACTATGTCTGTATCTTTGGGGTAAATACCCAGTAGTGCAATGGCTGGGTCATAGGGTAGCTCAATTTTTAACTTCTTTTTTTTTTTTTTAAGATTTTATTTATTTATTCAACAGAGATAGAGACAGCCAGTGAGAGAGGGAACACAAGCAGGGGGAGTGGGAGAGGAAGAAGCAGGCTCATAGCGGAAGAGCCTGATGTGGGGCTCGATCCCGTAACACCGGGATCGCGCCCTGAGCCGAAGGCAGACGCTTAACCGCTGTGCCACTCAGGCGCCCCTCAATTTTTAACTTCTTAAGGGACCTCCATACTGTTTTCCAGAGTGGCTGTACCAACTTGCATTCCCACCAACAATGTAGGAGGGATCCCCTTTCTCCACATCCTCTCCAGCAATTGTTTCTTGCCTTGTCAATTTTTGCCATTCTAACTGGCGTAAGGTGGTATCTTAGTGTGGTTTTGATTTGAATTTCCCTGATGGCTAATGATTTTGAACATTTTTTCATGTGTCTGTTAGCCATTTGTATGTCATCATTGGAAAAGTGTCTGTTCATATCTTCTGCCCATTTTATGATTTGTTTATTTGTGAGAAAGAGAATCTTAAGCAGGCTCCACTCCCAGCATGAAGCCCAACATGGGGCTTGATCTCACGACCCTGAGATCATGACCTGAGCAAAATCAAGAGTTGGACATTTTACCGACTGAGCCACATAGGTGCCCTAAAACTAAGCATATTCTTACCATGACCCACCAATCCCACTCCTTAGTATTTACCCATTGGAGTTAAAGTTATGCCTACGCAAAAACCTGCTTTGTACATAATTATCCAAACTAGGAGGCAACCAGGATGTTCAGGTGCATGAATAAACTGTGGTACGTCCAGATGACAAGAGCCTTACTCAGCACTAAAAACAAATGAGCTCTCAACCCATAAAAAGTCCTGGAGGAACCCTGAATGTGTATTAGTATGTGAAAGAAGCCAATCTGAGAAGGATCCAGACTGATTCCAGTCACAGAGACAGTGCAAGGGGTGTGGGAGGGAGGGGAGGTGAACAGGCAGAGCGCAGAGGATTTTTAGGGCAGTGAAAATATCCCATATGATATTACAATAGTAGATATGAGTTGTTACATATTTGTCTAAACCCACAGAGTGTACGACACCCGGAGTGAATCCTAATGAAACTTTGGACCTTAGGCGATCATGATATAGCATCATCCTTAGTAAAAACTGTCCCATTTTAGTGATGTTGATAATGGAGGAGACTGCGCATGTGTGGCCACAGAGGGTATATGGGAAGCCTCTACCTTCTTCTCAGTCTTTAAAATTGCTTTTAAAAAATACTTAAAACCCACATGCAAGGCCATAGTGTGGCGCAGTGGGAAAGCCATCATGTTGTCCAGTAGCTGTCTGGTGTTCTTTCTCATCCACCCTGAGCTAGCTCGGTGACCCCAGGCCAGACCGTCAGCAGCTTTCTCTAGACCACAGTTTGCTTTTTGGATGATCCTTTGCTTTAGAAGTGCTCCAGTCTTAAAACTGGGGGAATTTTTAGATTATTGTAGGTGCATCTCAATGATAGCTAAGTTACAGGGGAGAAGGAAGTATGCAAGTCAGCCTGTGAATGAAATTTAAAATGTTCTCGGCAAATATGCCCCGAAAGGGACTAACCTCTTTGCAGGTGGTCCCTGCATGAATCATGCAGTAGCTCTCTTAGCTCCGATTACAGGTCCCGGTAGCCAAGGCTGACCCTAATGTTAGTGGGATGGAGGACTGAACCCACACCGTCTTGACCACAAAACCTCTGCTCTTGCTAATAAGCTGCTTTCTAACAGAACAGAGTTTTGAGACTGTAGGAAATCAACAGCTAATGTCGCGTGTGGGATTCGCGTGGTTGGTTTTCAAATGGAGGTCGTCATCTGAAGGGAGACGTTCAGGCCGAGGGTGTTTTTGAAACTAGAGTGAAGTTGATGTATCCAGAAAAGAAAAACAGAAGCAGTTAAGATCTGGGTGAGGAGTTTCTCGTTGGGGAAATGTACCCATGGTCCAGAAGGGAGTCCAAGAAAGATCCCAGAATTGATCACGTGTCAACGATTTGCTTCCCCCCTCCTTAGTGCTGTTGGTTTTTACATTTTGTTTTGGATCGTGCACCTCTTTGAGAAACCACTGAGGGCCATAGACCTCTCTAGAAAACTGGAGTACCTCCAGCTAGAAACCCCTGATCTGTCCTGCTGTCCTGCACCCTCTCGTTGAGCTCACACTTCACTGCGTGGACCAGCATGGAAGCCAGCAGCATCTCCAGTGTAGAGCGACTTCTTCGGGGGATCTGGTTTTGTTGGTGGAAACGAGAACAGATCCTTTATCATCCTGGCTCTGAGGTCTTGTTCTGTTGCTCGCCTCTCTGAGGATTCTCCAAACTCGGGGAGACTTCTGCTGAGCTTTCTGTTTGGCTCCCTCACGTCTTTACTCCTGTCCAAACTGCTTTTATTTCTCTGCCTCTGTCTGGGACAGATGTGCCATTTTCCTTTTTAAAAAATTGTTTCCGAGAATTCTAATTCTATGCCTTTGATTGTGCCACCTCTTTCATATACACATCGGGGATTATCTGGGATAATTTGTTTTTTGTTTTTTGGTTGTTTGTTTTTTTGGTTTTTTGTTTTTTACTTCTGTTAATACCTCCATCCTCCTCATACCTACTTACTAGCACTGTTGCCGTTTACCGAGAGCCTTTTGGCCGGGGGCAGTGCTAGGCTCCTTACGTGTGTGTTCCCGGGCCTGTGATGTACCGAGTCTCTCATTGAACGGAGTATAAAATGAAGCCCAGAGAGCTGAGTCACTCGCCCAAAGCCCCAGAGCTAGAAAGCAGGGGACAGGATTTCAATCTAGGTGGGTCATCTTGACACCATAACCCACATTCTTAACCATTAACGAGGGCGCTGTAGATTCATAAAGTAGTTCAGGGCTTAGTAACCCAAATTACCCCCTGAGCGGTAGGTGAGCAGCTGAGTGGACAGTAATGGGTGATGTTCCCTGGCCGCTGACGATGTGCCTTGGATGGCCCGTGTTCTTTCTTCACCACAGTCTTCTGTGTTAGAAGCTACTGTCCACATTTAAAGACGGGGACTATGCAATTCTCCATCTCCCCTCTCAGGAGCTCACTAGTAATATCTATCTTTGCCGCAACGTCTTCTGTGTCAAGGTCCCCTTAGACCTGAAGTATACAAAAATGTCGCCGAGATTCTAAGCAGCTGTTGAAGCACCGCCCAGTGAGTGTGACAGGGAGGGGAAAAAACGTGTTCAGGACACACTGAAGCATGTCCAATTGAGAGGAGTTAGTGGAGAAACCACAGAGGCACAACTAAGCAGAAAGGGAACAATCAACTATTTTCGAGACAAGTCATCATCAGTCTAAATGAGAGGCTCGTTTCTTCGCGTAACAGAAAAATTATTTGTTTGAAGCCAGCCGCCAACATCATGATTAGCCTTGAAACACTAAGTATTTTGTATAAAGTATTTTGAATAAAGTTAACAAAACATAGAGAAACCACTATCCTAGCTCTTGAGGAATGACGCTTGAATAAGATCTGGATTCTCTCCAGGGACTCGAGAAGCTTCCTGCTGCCCCCGGAGCCCCTGCAGCTCTCTGCCTCGCTGGTGGTGGTCAAATCCCACATTTGCACCTGCACCCTGGTTCCTGGCAAAGACCTTTGCATTCGTCTCTCCATCCACTTGATCGTGGTGCCCCCGATTTCACTGGCCCATTCTTCCTCTTTGGGAGGCTGTCCCCGGACCGTCTCCAGGGAGGTGTCCTCCACTCCTGTCTGCTCGGCCCCCCCCCACCCCCCCCAGCCACCTCCTTGTTGTCTTAAAGGCAGTCCTCTCGTCCTGCACTCCTCTTGTTTTTGTGGTTTATCTTCTCTCTTTTCTCCTGAACTTGAGCTCCATGAGGACCGAGACAAAGGTTCACTGCTCTGGCTCTTGTACTCAGGAGAATTACCAACCCACAGTGGTCGATTTGTAAGTATTTGTTGAGTGAATGAAATTATTACCTTATCCAGGCACCGGTGGAGGCCAGGTAGAAAATCAAAGGGCGTTAATGGCAGGAATAAAAAATATAAAACCGAGCCTAGGAGTAAACTTAGTAAAACATGTGCAGGAGGACCTGTATTCATATATCCAGCACCTGCTGAGCTGGGCACTGGGATTTCAAAGATGTGTAAGACAAACACGGTCCTCGCTTCGTGAACATAGAAAACACAAAAGTACCCGAGAGGTAGAGAGGAAGACCTCATCTCTCCTAAATAATAATAATAATAGCCTGCATATTAATATTACTTCAAAATGCCGCCTCTTGTTTATTTGTGGGGGAGGCATAGCAGAACAAAATTATTTGAAGTTTATCTGAGAAAATAAACTTCAGAGACTACTTTTTTTTTTTTTTTTTTTTAAAGAACAATGCTGGGTACTCTGGTTAGTCCTATTTCAAAACTACTGCAGGGGTGCCTGGGAGGCTCAGTCATTAAGCGTCTGCCTTCGGCTCAGGGCGTGATCCCAGGGTCCTGGGATCGAGCCCCGCATTGGGCTCCCTGCTCTGCTGGGAGCCTGCTTCTCCCTCTCCCACTCCCCCTGCTTGTGTTCCCTCTCTCGCTGGCCGTCTCTCTCTCTCTCTCTCTGGCAAATAAATAAATAAAAATTTTAAACAAAACAAACTACTGCAATATGGTTCTGGCCTTACATAAGTTGTGTGTATAAGAAGTAAATATAATATTTCAGATCACAGGGTAATGAGCGTCTTTGCCAACCGCTGATACTAGGATGTGGGCTGAATCATTTGGGGACAAAATGAGATTATATTTTTACCCCAAACTATTAATTTTTTTTTTCCAGATGGATTAAAGATTTCGTTGTAAAAAGTGAGACCATCAAAGTTCTGGAAAAAAATACAGATGGATTTAATAATAGATCTTATAAA
This sequence comes from Ursus maritimus, assembly GCF_017311325.1. NCBI lineage: Eukaryota > Metazoa > Chordata > Mammalia > Carnivora > Ursidae > Ursus > Ursus maritimus. The sequence continues at coordinate 61,212,941 of NW_024423786.1, read as the reverse complement.
AAAGAGAGCACAGATGGATATAATCTTGGTGCAGGAAAGGCCTTTTTAAGCACGAACAGCAGGCAGAAGACCCTTAAGAGAAAATTTGGTCTGAGTACCTACAGTTCAGAACTTCTAGATGGTAAAACACACAAGGGGACTATTTTTCATGTAACAATGGATAGTGGTTAAGGAGCTTCATATATAAAATATGTTTATAAACCAGTAAGTGGGTTGTTTCTAGAGTCATCACATCTTGTAGCTAGAAAGGCTCTCATACAGTTCCTACATTGTACAAATGGTGGCGTGAGGGCCCGAAGAAGATCGCTTCCTTACTCAAAGCCGTATATACGGCTGGTTGGTCATTTGGCTCCCTTTGCCCAAACCCTCTGTAGTTGAGATTGGAGGTATCTGGGCGCAGAGAATTAAGGTAATGCAATCAGTAAACCTGAAAAATTAAAGTTGTGGCCAGTTCGTGGTACAATTCTGAGTATACTTTCAAGGACGGGTCAGAGTATATTAGAAAAATTAGACTTTGAAGCCTTAGATAAAATAAGCTTAGAGGATTATTAGGCAGCCATGTATATCATAATAGCTTCGGGTTTCTGGTGCTTTTCTTCTGTTTTCTGGGTTTTGGGTGTTTTGTTTTTTTTTTATCTGGGGCTTTTTTTTTTTTAATGAAAAATCTAATTAGATAATTTTCTTTTAATCCAAATTGAGATCTCCTCAATTGGTAAGATAGGTTCACTTTCATCAGATCTTAGGGAGCCTTCAATATTTGAACAGAAAGGCCATAACTTAGGTATCCCTGTGCCTAGCAGCTTACCTGAATTTCAAGATTAGTCCTTGAGTAGAAATAAAAAAACAGCCTTTGAAATGTGCCAGCCTTGTTTTTAAACATAAAGCATATAAAGCGGTGGCATTTGTCCCAGTTTGTAACAAAAGTCACAGTGTTCATTTTCTGTACAAATTGCGTACTGGCTCCGTGTCGACACTGCACACGATTATGTGGATTAAAAAGAATCTGACAAACACACATGCAGAGTAAACACTTGCGCGAGGTCCTGCTCTCTGCCTCGGGCAGCCTGGGATGTGAGGCCAGCAGTCCTTGGGAGGAGGTTTGACGAGGTGTGTACAAGGTTCTGTGTCGTAGCACGGGGGAAGGAACATTTATCAGCTGGGGGGCGGGTGTGTGTGCCGAGAAAACCTTGTCTGGACTTGAAGTTGAGCATCAGTGGGCACCCCAGAGTCCTTTCAGCATCTTCAGATTAAATCATCTTCACTGTTTGAGGAGTCCTGTTTCCAGTGTTCGCTGGATTTCTGGGGCCGAGGAATTGTTTTCATGAACTTTTTTATAGTAAATGTCACTTCTCTGGTGGAACCCCCAAACTACAAGAAAAAACAGCATTGTGAACCTTATCTTGGGTCTTGCATCTTCCCCCCTCCCCCCAAAAAAAGTTTGGGTTAATTTAATACCATTTAAAAAAAATAATTTTCTAACTTCAGCTGGTAAGGTTTTTTTTCCCTACTGACACTCTTTTTACTTTCTACCAAGTCTTGTTCCAACTCCATTTAATTTTGTCGGTTGTAATTTGGGAACGTGTGTGCTCTGCTTTCTTTAAGGTGGCCTGTGCTACTGTCTCTTTCAGGGGTGAATCGGGTGCTGGGAAGACAGAAAATACTAAGAAGGTCATTCAGTACCTTGCTCATGTTGCTTCTTCGCATAAAGGACGGAAGGACCATAATATTCCTGTAAGTTTTCCTTCTGTTGTTTGTATACGTCTCAGGCTTATTCTTTGGTAATTTCAGAAGCAAGCATCAGGAAGCACAGCATACTGCTGGAACTGACAGCTCCCTTGTCTGCTCCCACCCCACCCCCACCCAGAAGCTTCCTCCGCTCTGGAGGGAGCAAGGTGACCAGGAAATTTCCATGAGCTAGGTATTTGCACAGGCCAACTGGAATTGACGGTTATAGCTTGAAGCCTAATTCCTTGAGAAGCTTTGGGAAGAACTGTTCACGATCGATGAGCAGTGCTGGTGAAGATTTCTTATTTCCACCAAAGGAAGATCCTCAAGTATCGTTAGCAGTTCTTCCTGAAAGTGGACCGCAGCCTGTTTCTACTGCCCACCGCAGTTTGAGGCAGGGGTAGAAATTTGGGGGCAGTTGATAATAGAAGAGGGGTAAGAACAGGAGAGTCCGCTATCCTTAAACTTATAGATCTGCAGAAGTGGCAGGTGACCCAGCCACACCTGCTTTCATGGTTCTGAGCTGCACGTTGACCTGGTGCTTTGGATGTGGCTCCCTGCTCAGGGAAAGAGCCCGACTCGCTAACGTTTGCGTTTATCTGTTTGTAACAAACAGCAGGAATCACCTAAACCAGTGAAACATCAGGCAAGTGCTTTTCTCTATGCTTCTTAGTCCTGAATGCTCGCACTAATTTCTGTCTCTAGATCGAGTCTCTGTTAAAAGCAAATACGGTTGGTTCTGAGTGACCTCCCCTGTGAAAACTTAATTTTGGAAATTTGTCGCTTAGAGACGTATTCTTTTGCCAGCAGCATGCCCTCTTGCTTTAAATTTGTTTTCTAGATGAGTTTTAATATTTATTTACCCTTTTATCATGACATTGAATCACATGTTTATGAAGCCTGAACCCTCAGGGTCTCGAATGTCGAAGACCAGGTGGAATTGTTTTGATTCTGCTTAAATGCACAGAAGGCCGGTGTTGGGCCAGACGTTACATTTTGAGTCTGGGGCTGCAACTTGAAAAGTTGTACCTTTTGGGGAACACATTTCTAGTCTATTAACGTTTTATGGCCCCTGTGTGTTTTAGCCTTAAAAGTTTTAATGATTTAGTATATAAAGTTACATTTTCTTTATCCAGGGCAGGTAGTGGAGGACTATTCGTCTTCCTGCTTAGAGAACACCCCTCCTTCTGGCTCTCCAGAGCACAGCAACGGACAGACCACCAGCCAGAGCATTTCCTGCTACCCAGGAGGAGAGGGAGGGCAGCGCCAAGCCAGATGCCTCAGACAGAAAGGGACGTCTGTCCTGTGCTTAACCCTTTCCCCGGCACTGGAATGGTTTCAAGGGAATAGAAAGCAGGGAAGGATAATATTATAGAAATGATTTATTAATATAAAGAAATGATCATAAGTATCTACAGGAATAGTAGTCTTGGATAGCAGGATTTTCAGATATCTTTATTAAAATTCTTTAGTTGTCGGACAGCAAAGCTGTCCTCTACCTGTGAGGGCCTCTGATGTTCTTTTGCTCCTTTAGCTGTAGAGCAGATCACTCATCGAAATTGGAAGGATTAATGAAATAATTGTTATCCTAGAGGATACTTAAAGGCTTTTTTGCCAACTTCAGAAGCAACCTCTAGACCCGAAATTAGCTTTTCTTTGTGCCCTAGAGGTACACGCCAAAATGACCTGTGATACCACTGTGAAATAATCGACGGACAGATTCGGGTTTTCCAAATCCACGGTGTGGAATGACGTACATGGTGATCGCTAACATTTTGTTTCGATGTCATTTTAAACCACAGTGCGGATCCCCGTTGTGTGTGAGTCGCATGCCGACCCTGAGGTTTCACTTTGGGTCGCAGGAGTCCCTGGGGAGCTGGGTTTCCTGCAGCTTCTCTGCCGTGCTTCCCTGCGTCGTCGGTGTGCATGTCTTGCTGCATGAACTCACAGCGCAGAATCCTCGGTGCTGCTCTTCCCCACGTTTATTTTCGCAGTCGTCTAGTCTAGCGCTGGCTGTGCGTCTGTTTCTAGAAACCTGAGAAGACCACCTGTTCTCAACTTTGCGTCCCCAGCCCGCTTGAGGAATAGGAGGTACTCCTGAGTGGTAGTGACCCCGGAGGGGGTGGCGTCAAGAAATTCCGTCTCTGCCCACGCTCCCTCCCCGTCCCCGGGGACTCCTTCACCCCATTCTGAGAATGACTGCCGTAAAGCAGCCGTCATGTCGCGAGTCTGTACTTGGCGAGGTGTTTCCTTTGGTTTGATATCCCTGGGTTGTGAATTTACATTGAACTTTATGGGCAAAACTCATGCAGGGTCCCAGGAGCCATTTGGATATGTTTCTGCTGTTTTGTCACTAGACAGTAGCATGAATCGTCAGGACAAAGGGGAAGACATTTCCGGGCTCCTTTGTCTCTTTGCTCAGTCTTCTTTTTTTTTTTAACCGCTTTATTGAGATTTAATTCACATGCCATCAAATTCACACATTCCTACAGTTCAGCGTTGTTGTTTTCAGTATACTGAGTTGCGTAGTCATCCCTGCAGTAAACTTGAGGAACTGATTCTCATCACCCCAAAAAGAAACCCATTAGGCATCCCCTTGCATGTCCCTCTAGCCCCCGGAAACCATTCACCTACTTTCTGTCTTTATGAATCTGCCCACTGTGCATATTTTATATGAACGGAACCCTGGAGTGTGTGGCTCTCTAGGCTGTTCTTCCCCCTCAGCATGATGTTTGCACGGTTTGTCTGTGTGGTAGTGTGTATAAATACTCCATTCCTTTCCCTGGCCGAATGGTACCCCGTTCTATTAAATCTATTAATTCGGCCACGTTTCGTTTATCCGTCCAACAGCTGATAGGCCTTTGCATTGTTTCCATTTGGGGGCCACTTTGAATAATGGCTCAGTGAACATTTGTGTACAGTGTTTGTGTGGACCTGTGTTTCCCGCTCTCCTGGCCGTGCGCCTGGGAGTGGCATTGCTGGGTCGTGGGAGTGTTCTGTTTCACATTTTGAGGGATCGCCCCACCCCACTGATCTTCAGAGCGACGGTGCAGAATTTACGAGGATGCCAGTTTCCCCATCTCGTCACCATGTTTGGCCTCCTCGTTCTATTTGAGCCATCCCCGCAGGCCTTTGTGCTTGCTTTTGAAACTTAATCCTCATTATGGAAATACAAATATAAATCAGTTTTCAAAATGAAGGTCACGGTATTTAAGCAGTAAATGGTAAGCGTTTACCTGTGAATGTGTGGCGTACTTCTAACAGAATTAAGTCTTGCTTGGCTTTGTCCCCCAGGCAGCTGGAAGTGGTTTCAGTGACATGCTCCCTCACCGTAGATTGCTGTCACAGACCCTCAAAGTCTGGCACGGAGTCCAGGGCCACTCCAGAGCCTGAACCCAAGCCAAGTTCAGAGCAGATCTGAAAACAGCTGATTTCTGTAACTTGACCATCCCCTAAGAATGACTGTCCTTCAGGCCAGCCCACCTGCCCTGCCCACTTTGGACTCCTCCACATCTGGATGGCAGCTTCGGGATGACTTCCCGTCTACTACACCGCCTTGAACTAAGACAGGCTGTGACAGATGGCAAGTAGCAAGCACAGAAATGAGAGCCTGCCAGTGGAGATTAAGTCTGGTTCTCAGTACTGTTGCTGAGTGACTGCCACCGATTTTCAACCGTCTTGTGGGTGGTGGGGACACCTGCAGCTCTACCCAGCCAGGCCTGCAAAGCCCAGCACGATCCCAGCCCACGTCCCATTGCTGGCTGAAATGGAGGTTTACCAATTTCAGACTCCTCTTATATCTATCATATAGCAAGTGTATACTAATATACAGTAGACGCAAGGGTATAGTTTTCATCATGACTGGTCATCCTTGAAAGCATCATGTAATTCTAAATACTTAAAACTTTAAAAATAATTTCAATAGCTAATGCTAATTTTCCCCCTACATTCCCAAAAGACATTTTTCGTTGTCCTGTAGAATAGAAACGGGACATTGCCCATCTGATTCTAGTGGGAAGGTTAGCACTCAGTCCCCTGAGGGTTTATAAATGCCTTCATAATTTCATTGAGCGATGTTAGTGCTGTTCAATCAAGATGTGAAATTGTACGACACCAAAATGGTCAAATTTCATGGTAATTTCTTAATTTAAGACCCTTTTTGTGTGTTTTCTGAGGTTAGCGTTGTGTCAAGCTTTTTATGATTCATTTTTGAGTTACTGAGATCTTTACTTGGTGTCAGTGATATCACCAGTCCATTAGGAGAAAAGTTAATACCACGACCCTGTTAACATAGTGGCCCAACAGCAGAGGCCTGGGAGGGCCCCAGTCGGCAGGTTATGGTGAAGCAAGGACCCTTCACTCAATTCTTACTGCTGCCTTTGGCTCACATCAGCCCCTCCCCAAACACTGCTAGCAGGTTTGGGGACCTCTGATTGTACATTCATTCAGCAAACACTCATGGAGCACCCTTCTGACCTCACACTGACTGAGCTAGGTCTAGGGAATATACCAGTTATTGCAAGCCAGCGGAAGAAAGAATAGAATCAGAGACCACATACGTAAGCACACCCACGTACACTTGCACATGGAAGCAAAGAATCCTTGTAGCCACGTCTAGAGAATATTAAAATGGGGTACGTAATACTCGTTTTACCTCCAAGTTAGGAAAACATTTGAAAGGTAAAACATTCAAATATTTTTATTATGATTGGACAGGATGATCGTGAGCTAATAGTCGATGTTTAGTGTAAAGGTAATGCCCCATTTATGAAAATTCAGTATTTTCCTGACAGGTTCTGCATTCTGATCACACAGACTGAGGTAAGAAGGATTCTAGAGCCCAATTTTTGCAGAGCTAGGACACCAAGGGCCTTGTAAGGTGTTGGTCATGGCCACACTGATGGAGGCAAGTGCTGACCTCCAGGGGAGAGCCCCCCCTGCCCCGTTAGATTACAGAATGATAACTTTTTTTTTTATTTGACAGAGAGAGAGCACAAGCAGGTGGAGTGACAGGCAGAGGGAGAGGGAGAAGCAGACTCCCCACTGAGCAAAGAGACCAACTTGGGACTTGATCCCAGGACCCCGGGATCATGACCTGAGCTGAAGTCAGATGCCCTGATAACTACCATTCTTTAATGATGCCTCTCAGTTGTTAAAATTGGTTACCAGGATATCATGTTTAAGAAATCTGGGGAGTGAGGGCATCTGGGTGGCTCAGTTGGTAAAGCAAGCGTCTGTCTTCAGCTCAGGTCATGATCCCGGGGTCCTGGGATCAAGTCCCAAGTTGGTCTCTTTGCTCAGTGGGGAGTCTGCTTCTCCCTCTCCCTCTGCCTGTCACTCCACCTGCTTGTGCTCTCTCTCTGTCAAATAAATAAAATCTTTAAGAAAAAAAAAAGTCTGGGGAGCCTGTAATGTTCAGAAAGATTTACATCAGAAATAATCTGGTGTTTTGAAGTCCATAAACTGGAGGATTCCCTGTACGGGGAGCATATTTTCTAATGCCCAGAAAGGAAGTTTATACCACAGTCGTGGACTAGACTTGAGCCCTGTTGTGACCTAGACAATGCAGATAAACACTAGAGGGTAGTCCTGAGAGGAGCATTTTTCACTGTGTCCTGTGCCCCCAGAGCACTTCCCACCCTTTCCGCTGCATGAAGGAGTCCAACCCAGACTGTGTGAGTGTAGCAAACGTTTGTCGTTCTTTCTGGATCTGCTAATAGAGTGCATCACATAGCAGCTGGCCATCCATTTAAGAATCTCATGGGAGGGGGGCGCCTGGGTGGCACAGCGGTTAAGCATCTGCCTTCGGCTCAGGGCGTGATCCCGGCGTTGTGGGATCGAGCCCCACATCAGGCTCCTCCGCTGGGAGCCTGCTTCTTCCTCTCCCACTCCCCCTGCTTGTGTTCCCTCTCTCGCTGGCTGTCTCTATCTCTGTCGAATAAATAAAATAAAATCTTAAAAAAAAAATCTCATGGGAGGGGCCTTGTATCCCTCTTTTGCTTAGAGAATCTCAATTGCTAGTGGTTTGTAATTCTTTCTTCAGGTCTAGAATACTGTGGTATCTTAAAACACAGGGGTAAGATCTGTGTTTGGAAAAAGCAGATTTCTCTAAGCCATACGGTATAATTCTAACGTTATGTTCCGGGAACACAGCGTCACTTTCTCGTGCTTTTTGTGGCCAGAACTGGCATCAGGCTTCTCCTACAGCTTCCTGTCACGTGTCATGATCAAGGCACATATTCTTACGTCTTTTGTTTGTAAAAATCTGTCTTATAGCCAAATTTGCACATGATTAAAGACACGGAGTCAAGCGTAGAGTCTATCACAGACTCTATACTTAGCCTTTTAAATCTGAGCAGAAGTCTCCAGCGCATGCCCGTCTCTGTCCCCTTTGAGAATGGAGGTGAGGACATTGCTCTGTCTGCCTCGTTTTAAGAAATTGGATGAAGCCCTTGGAAAAACGGCATGTCTTCCACCAGTCTCGTGGTTATTGTTTTTTTTAAAGATTTTATTTGAGAGAGAGAGTGAGCGGGGCAGGGGTGGGGGGCAGAGGGAGAGGGAGAAGCAGGCTCCCTGCGAAGCCGGAGGCGGGACTCGATCCCAGGACCCTGAGATCATGACCTGAGCTGAAGGCAGACACTGAACTGAGTGAGCCACCCAGGCGCCCCTAGTGGTTATCATTAGAATTGGCTGCCTGAACTTACTGGAAGAAGGCACAGTAGAAATAAATAGAAGTGTAAGTATTAATATGTTCATCGCAGCGTCCTGCTAGATTTCATCTCGTGAAAACCCATTTGCTTTATTTTCAAAATTCTCCGCTTAATTTATGTGCCGTGCGCTCAGAGTTCTCTCCTGTGCCCAATGCAACCTTTCCTTCTCCTTCTGATCACTTTATAAACACTAATTGTTTTCCTTTAGCAGAACCTCCTGGGACCAAGAATAAAGCCAAGAAGGTTACGGGGTGGCACACAAAACGAAAACACTGAGAGAAAGAGGACGTGTTTTTGTTTTGTATTCTCCCCCGAGGATTGGAGCGAAGACATGAGATTAACGTACATCTGCTTTGTGTGTGTGTGTATGTGTGCATATGTGTAATGTCTTTTAGGGGGAACTTGAACGGCAGCTTTTGCAAGCAAATCCAATTCTGGAATCATTTGGAAATGCGAAGACTGTGAAAAATGATAATTCATCTCGCTTCGTAAGTTTGAAAGTACCAGAAACTTTTTTCATTTCTCCGATGTCTAGTTAAATGTCTACCATGATGAAGCAGCTACAGTACCTTCCTTCTTGGATTTTAGGGAGAGGCTAATAGTTGTAGTATAGAACAAAACTGCCCGGTAGAAACGTGATGAGTCTCATGTAATTTTAAATTTTAAACTTTCTAGTAGCTGCATCTTAAAAAGGGGAAAAATGTGAAAGTGAATGTAATGATGTATTTATTGGATGTAATTATACGGTACGGGTAGGTGACTCCTCCTTCATCTTTGGGCTGATCTGTAATACTTGTTGCGGGCCCGGTGTGGCGATAAAGCTAGGTGCACGTGGGACTTAGCATGCAGCACTGGGAGTGTCCCTGCTCCACAAACACAGTTGGTATTCAGTGTAGTCACTTGTCCTGTTCATGCTCGCTGTTTCTCTGGGATGCAGACGTCAGAATAATAGGTCAATACTGTGCCTTCTCTGTAAAAATTCTTCTCAGCTGTTCAGCTTTGTTAGTTCATGGAGAGCTTCCCTCTCTCCATCCATTGGACCATTTATCCCAGAGTGTCTGAGGCTGTCCTCCTTGGTGATGGCCAGATTGGCCTTTCTGCAGGGGCCCTGCGCTCCCCGTCTGGCTACTCACAGTTGACATGTTGGTGGCCAATCTCCTCTAGAACCATATGCAGCAAAATGGGGGCCGCCTGCCATCCATCTTTCGCCCTGAATTATATAGTCCTCCAGATGCAATAACCATTTCCACAGTGAGACTGGAGAGGGTCTTCGATTTCAGTTATTTCTACTTAAATTGTTGAGAGTTAATTCTGTGTTTTTCCTCCTTCCTGATATTAAAAGTATTTGTAGAAGTCCAGAGACTTCAGTTCTGATGACTCCTTGATGGGTAGTTTTGGGGGAATCTAGTACCATTGGGACGTACGGTTTTACTTTGAGAGTGTGAAGTCATGGTGTTCACGTTGACTTTCTGACAGCACGAAATGGGTGTTTAGTGGGAGCTACCTGAAAATGGGCTCACAGAGGACCAGTGAACCCAAAGGTAGCCAGATAACTCTCTGTTTGAGTCTGCTAGGACTGCCCTAAAGAGCACCCCAGACTGGGGGCCCTAAAGAGTAGAGATTGATTTTCTCTCTCTTGGAGGCTGGAAGTCCTCGACCAAGGTAGCGGCAGGGTTGGTTTCTTCTGTGCCTCTCTCCTTGGCTTGTAGACGGCCACATGGGCCTCCCTCTGTGTCTGCCTGTGTCCTGTTCTCTTCTTGTAAGGACACCAGTCATGTGGGACTAGGGCCCTAGTGACCTCGTTTTAACTTAATTATCTTTCAAAGGCCCTGTCTCCAAATATAGTCATGTTCTGAGGCAGTGGAGCCTAGGACTCACGTAAGAATTTGGGGTGGGACATGACTCAGCCCATGGCACCCTCAGGTAGTTTTAAGCACAAGAGGCTCTCCAAGTTATTCACAAAATAGGGATCTATTTGTTTGGAATATTGTGTATTCCTAGTAAGATGAATTTTGAAGATTGATTTAACCCAAGTTCATTAGGTAATTATTTTAGCTTTTTACATACAGAGTGGAATGACAAATATACCTGTATCAGGAGGAAGCGTGGTTGTGACCTTGGGGTTTATAAAAGATCTGGGGATGGTAAGCTTTGTTTGTAGAGTTTTTATCATCCCCTGGATCATCAGCATTGAGCCTCAGCCACATTTAAATCTTAAATTCTTGCCACTGAAAGCCCTATGTTTAGTGGCTGTATCATGGGATTGAAGACACAGTGAGCTACCAGCTTTGGTATGTAAATCTCCATGAAGATTTACAAGGATTTCTGAGTGGAAAATGTTTTATTTTACCATGTAAATCAAGTTACCAGTCTGTTCTGATTCCCCCTCCCCCAACGCACACTTTAAATTCAGGAGAAACCATTTTGTGACGGTCTCCTCTTAGCCCGGAAAAGATAAATTGCAGCCAGCCAGTCCTTTGGTAAAGAATGTAGTGAGTCTGTTTCTAAGTGGTCAGGATCTACCTGCCAGCGATGTTGTGTTTGGGACAGATGGTCGTATAATTCCGTACTGGTTCCCTGTTGCTATGTAACAGATTGCCCTAAGCCTAGTGACTTGAAACCTGTATCACCTCAGTGTCTGCGGGATGGGTGGTTCTGACTTGAGGCCTCTCATGAAGGTGTCACTAGGGTGGTGTTGGCTGGGGCTGCAATTCTCAGGAGGCTTGATGAGGCTGGAGGATCTTCTTTCGAGCTGACTTGGGCAGCTTTTGGTGGGAAGCCTTGGTTCCTCACCTCAAAGGCTTCTCTGGAGAGATGCCCACTCATTATCTGGCAGCTGGCGTTCCCCCAGAGCAGGTGATCCAAGAGAGTAAGACAGAAGCCACGTGGTGTTCTTCACGACCTTGGAAGTCCCGTACCAACCCTTTCATGTATTCTACTGGTCACACGGACCAGCCCTGATACACTGTGGGAGGGGGCTGCATAAATGCACAATGATGGAGCACCACACGTTGGGGATTACTGGCGCCATCTTGGAAGTTGGTTACCACACATCGTTAGAGAGATTTCCATACTGACACACGTAGGCTGTGATCTGTAATTTGCACTACTGTAGATCAGTGACTCTCAGTTGGGGGCCCTCAAGGGACGTTTGGTAGTGTCTGGAGGCATTTTTGGTTGTTCGTTCAGGTGACAGGTAGTGGTGTGCCTCCAGCATCTGGTGGGTAGAGGCCGGGACGCTGCTGAACATCCAGCAGTGTACGGGATAGGCTCCACAGCCAAGAATTACCCAGCCCAAGATGTCAGGTATGTCGAGGTTGAGAAACCCCGGTCGAGCTTATTTCTTGAAACTGGAGCCTAAATCAAGGTAATCACCTTCTGAAACATATTTGTGAAGTAAGTACTATGCACGAGTCTCCTTCAAGCTTATTATTTATGCATCTTATTCCAAAGGTTTATGTAAATAATTCTGGTAGGAACTTGTGTTACGTCGCACTGGCAGGAAGAATTTCTTAGTTTTCTAGCAGGATTGATTCCAGCAAGGATCACCCATCTAATCTCAATCCTCGATAAACCCAGTTTCAGCTGGATGCCATCCCACGACACTTCCCAAAGCGCTTGTGCTCCTGGATTATAATCTTGGCGTATACTCAGTCTAGTCTATTAAAAGCGAATCTTTTTTAAGAGAAGATTTTTCACTAAGGCAATGTTCTCACACATAGCTAGTCGTTTAATGGAGAGACAAGGGTGTCTTTACATTGTTGGCTTTGGGCTGTAATTCTTAGAAAGTCAACTTTATATCACCGTATAGGATTTTTTAGAGAAATAGCAGTAGCTAGCTTCTAACCCATCCTAAGGCATTAACAGCACAAAGCCACAAGTAGTTGATTTTAGTGGTTCCATAAAAAACGGTGAAGTAATTGGTTGCGCTGGGGGACAGGAGCTCAGTCAGCTGCAGGCGTCCCTTTGGCAGTTCCCTGTGGGCGTGGCCAACGCTTTGCGAGTTCACGGGTAGCCGGTGTGGGCTCATCTTTCAATCACATCTTCTAGAATTTAGATTTTGCTGTTGCCCTTCAGTTAGTTATTGAGCGGCTGTCCTTTGCCAGGCACTGTGGTATTCACATGTTCTTTCCATTTGGATGTCTCAATCGCTCAGATTTCACATGTTCCAACTGGAACCTTTCCTATTCAAAATCTGTTCCTCACGTCTTCTGTCAGGACATGGTCCCAGCAGATCACCCAGTTGGGTACGCATGAAACAAAATAAAACAACAAAAACCCAGAAAAATAAAATAGCTAGAAATCCTTCTGGACTCAGCCTCTCCTCACAGCTCGTGTCCAGACTGGAGCGAATCCTGTCGGCCATGCTTCCAGAACACATTTCAGATCTGTCCACAGTTCTCCTTCTGCCTCTCCTCAACACCCGACTGGTCTGAAAGCCCATCCGAGGTAACTCCTCTGTCTCCCTCCGCACGGCGTACTCTTGACTTTCCTCACGGCGCTTCCTCCCAGTCTGTGGGTGAGCGCTCCCTTGTCCTGCTGCCAGTTGGGCCTGTCTCCCTGCTCTCCAGATCCTTAGTTCTGGACACTGTGCCTTGCACACGGAAGTACACAGTAGGTGCATATTTATGTTATGGGTGGTTGTCTACACAGAAAGAGTCCTCAGCCTCATGGAGCCTGCCTTCATCTGGGTCTTAACTTCAGTGTACAGTTGAGCTCAGGGGGTGTATTGCGTGTGCCAGGTCCTTTGGGAGCAGAGGGTTTGGCCAGGCCCCGGGCCAGGAGCGGCGTCCCACGTCCCGCTGTGATGCTGAGAAGCGCGCTGTGTGTACAGGGGAGCCGCATGGAGTCGTTATGTACAGGACACGGGCTGGCAGTGAAAATATTTGAAACCATAAACTCCACAAGCTTTTAGAATCCATTTGTTTCCATTTCTTTGATCTGATATAGACGAATCATTTCCTGAAGAATATCTTTTCTTTCAAAGATGCTAGCATCTGGCTTGTATTAAAGGGGATTCTTTGAGGAGAGCATTACCCTTATGAAAATAATCGTTCACAGTTAGGCCCGTTCTGTTTACGGAGAAGCCAAACGCATTCCAGATGGAGGAGATTTACATCAAATGAATCTCTTGTAATGAAACTTTTAAAACGGGGTCTTCAATTTCTGACTTGTATCAGCAGATACATCTTCTCTCAGAAAGCAGGAAGGTTTGGTAGGAATCACTCTCTGTATTTGTGCAAATCTTTTTTTTTCTTTTTTCCCCCCTCCAAACGGAATTGAGCCACTTTGGCAACCCCCAATGTTAGGTGCCTTGTGGTAGATACTTAGCGTCAGCGGAGCTCAGTAAAGTCTCCAGTGCCCTCCCCACTGTTGGGCTAGCAGAGTCATGTGTCCTCACTGGTATTTGTTAGCAAGCAGACACTTAAAAAGTTTTGAGGGCGGCCTGGGTGGCTCAGTCAGTTGGGCGTCTGCCTTCGTCTCAGGTCAGGATCCCAGCGTCCTGGGATCGAGTCCCGCGTCAGGCTCTCTGCTCAGCAGGGAGCCTGCTTCTCCCTCTCCCTCTGCCTGCCACTCTGCCTACTTGTGCTCTCTCTCTGTGTCAGATACATGTTTAAAAAATAAATAAAAAGTTTTGTAAGTGAATTGAACGCAGCCCCTGCTCTGTCCCGTTAGTTCTCTGCCCCTCCCACTGAAGACTTTTGGGGACAGATGTGACCGTGTCAGAGACAGAGAGCGTGGCCTACACCAGGAAACCAGTGCGGCCATTTCCGCACAGAGCCCGAGGCAGCCTTCCCAACACACCCCTCGGCCTCCGGGCCTTCCTGGAGTCTTAGCGCCTTGTTCACACCAGACTGGGGGTGTCTGTGAACTTCCAGTCCATCCACATTACCCCAGGAATCCTCACATCTGTTACACTACGTAACGAGACCACTTACTTAACCTGTTTTACTAATGAGCGAAGTTTCTGGTACAGTTTGAAGATGAGCACCATCATCTGGTCTCGGGTTACATCCTGCGCATCCCAGAATGGGTTTTCCCATTTAGGGCAAAAGCTGCCCCTAGAGTGGAGAATTTTAGTGGCGGGAACTCACACACGTACAGAGCGTGCCCTTGATGCTGCAGGGTTTGAAAGTAGATTCCAGATACGGTGACGATTTTAATAGTCTGACCTGTGCGGAAATCTGATGTGGGGCGGGCAGTGTGACGACGAGTTTCTTCACCTAACATTTGAAGACAGCCTGTTGGCAGAGGAGTATAGAGGGGCCTAAGTGGCCACTTTGGGTCGCCATCAGCCAGAAGGTTCTATCTCTTGAAAATTACGGAGTGGTTTCTCTTGTGGCTGCAAGGTCAAATCCGATTGTGATGTGTCACCAACTCCTGCCACTTGCAGTGGTTTTATTTCCAAGAGCGTAAAGTAAACAAGCCCTTTCATTACCATTCAGAAGCAGACTAATATAAGCTGTAAGGTCACTCAGCTCAAATGGCACTCCTCCTCAGAGCCTTCCTCTGTGTCCCCGTAGCGCCTGTTGGTCCTTTGGAGGTGCCCTACTACGACCTCATGAGTCTGCTTCCGTTCGGGGTGGGGGGGGCGGGCGTTAGGTCAGCCTCTGTCAAGGCCATGATTGTAGGATTTGTGGAAAGTGGTTACCAGCCATGCAACTCCTGGGCAGAGTGAGGCTTTCGGATCGCGTGAAGTAGGATACTTGCAAGCAGGAAATCGTGTTAGAAATTTCCCAAGAGCCCCATGTGCATTCCCATTTCACCTTGTTTTCCTAGCTCAGTTTGCAGTTTTTGAAATTGGAAAATTGGGTGAGTTCTTCATTAATGCTCATAATACCGAACAAAAAATGTAAGTATTGATTTTAGCGAATTCTCCCCTTGTTTTCAATTTCAAAAGTCAGTATTACTGTGGCATAATTTGCATATAATGTTCAAAATTTGTGGTGGCATCCCAGTACTACTCATTTTTTGTACTTAAAGCAAATTTTTATGCAATAAATGTAGGAATGGCATAAGAAGGGGCCCAGTGGGCAAGAGGATGGGGGAGTGGACTGGACACGTAGTAGAGAGTGTAGGACAATGTGTAATCCGTCGGAAATAGAAGGAATGGATGTTTAATTATATTTTTTAATTGGCATTTATCTAAGGAGTCCTAAGGTATCTCCCTTGACTATGCATAAAAATTAGGCTGAATTATATCTTGCATCCGATAAAATTCACCCTGTTTCAGCGTACAGTTAGACGGGGTTAGACAAATGTGTATCGTAGTGAAGCCAGCACTGTGGCCCAGAGAGAGAATATTTCCTTTACTCCAGGAAGCTTCCTTTCGCCTTTGTGCTGTCCTTTCCCTCCTCCTACCCCAGCCCTGGGAACCACTGATCTGTTTTGTCTCTGTGATCTGTTTTCTTTAGAATGTCAGGTAAATGGGGGAAAAAAAAAAAAGGTCAGGTAAATGGAATCCTATAATACTTAGTGTTTTATGTCTAGTTTCTTTTTATACAACATCGTGCTTTTTTTTGGAATCCATGCACGTTGTTGGGTGTTCACTAGTTTGTTCCTTTTTATTGCTTGGTAATATTCCACTGTGACTATACCACAATCTCTTTATTCACCACTCGATGGACATTTGGGTTGTTTCCATTGGAGGGCCATTACGAATAAAGTGGCTTTGAACATTCACGTGCAAGTCTTGATGGGGACACGTGCTTTTGTTTCTCTTGGGTGACTACCCAGAAGTGAGATTGCTCGCGCATATGGTAACTTACGTTTCACTTATACGAAACTAGCAGACTTTTCCATAGTGGCTGTGCCATTTTGTATGCTTACCAGGGTCGTAGGACAGTTCTAGCTGTTCTGTCTCCTTGCTGGCCTTTCTTCAAAATATTAGCCATTTTAGTGGATATGTACTGGTATCTCTTTATGCTCATTTTATTTTGCATTTCTCTAGTAACTCATGACATCGAGCACCCTTTCATGTACTATTGACCGTTTACATATCTGCTTTAATGAAATAATCTTTTTTTAATATTTTTTATTATATCATGTTAGTCCCCATACCGTACATCCCTAGTTTTTGATGTAAAGTTCCATGATTCATTACTTGCGTATAACACCCAGTGCATAATCTGTTTAGATATTTTACCCAGTGTTTTTCTTGGGTTGTCTTGTTACTGAATTGTAAGAGTCTTTTTTTTGTATGTTCTGGGAATAAGTCTTTTACCTGGTAGGTATTTTGAAATATTCTCTGCTAGTCTGTGTTTACTGTTTTCATTTTCTTTAGTGTCTTTTGAAGAACAGAAGCTTTAGATTCTGATAAAATCCAGTTTATCAGTTTTTGGTTGATAAACTCTAAAGTTTCATGCTCTTTGCATTCTTTCTGAGAAGTCTTTTTTTACTTTAAGGTCATAAAGATTTTCTCCTCTTTTCTTGTAGAAGCTTTACGGTTTTAGCCCATGCTTCTAGGTGTATGATCTCTTTACAGTTAACTTCTTTATATGGTGTGAGGAAGGGTCTAGGTTCTTCTGGTTTCTTTTTATGTATTTTTCTGGCACCATTTTTTGGAAAGATTGGTCCTTCCTCTATTAAATTATCTTGGCACTTTTTGTTGAAGATGAATTGACCGTATACGTGTGGTCTGTTTGTGGACTCTGTTCTGATAGATTGCTCTGTATCTCTGTCCTCCCACCAAAACCAACCTGTCTTAATAAACTTACAGCTTTTTGAAATCTAGTAATGTGAATTGTTGAGGCTCTGCTTCTCTTTCTCAACATCATTGTGACTTTTTTAGGTCCTTTCCATTTCCCTGTAAGCCTTGGAATCAGCTCGTCCATTTCCCCCAAGGAAAGCCCTCCAATCCCTTGACCGTCCACGTGATGAATGAGCATAGAGGTCATGGAATAAACCATTTATCGCCATTTGTCAGGTTTCTTTGTTTTGCAAAGGGTTTAATTTGTGAGATAACTTGCTTTTATTTTTGCTTTCTCATTTTTATGATCACTTTACCAGTTTTGGTATTCAGTATTATGATAACTTTATGAAATGAATCATGAAATAATCACTATTTTCTATTTCCTTAGAACAGTTATGTGTAGTCGGGCCATTAAATATTCCTTAGGAATTTGCAAAAATGTTTCATCAGACCAATCCCTCATTTTTGAAGAAGTAATTATATTTCATTTTTATATTTCATTTTTAATGATCTATTCAAGTTTTCTTTTTTCTTGAATGGATTTCTGTTTTCCTAGAAAATTGTATTATTCCGTTTTTCAAGCCTGTCATTATAGGGCCAGATACTGTGTTCCTTTAATACTGTGAAATCCCTTACCTCAGATTATGCAGAAGAGTGTTTTCAAAGTTCTAAACGATGAGGGTCTCATTTTTATTATGTTACAACCCGGGAGGGTAGCCTGTTCTATTGCTGCTTTGGGGTTATTTACAGAGGCTTTTTCCTTCCCTTGCTATTTGAGGCAATATTTAAGAACCATTTTTGTAACCAACTCACAGATACTTGGCAGGTCGCGTTGGTTTATCACTTTATTTGTTCATATCCTCTATGTCCTTACTTTATTTGTAATTTTCTTGTGATTTATTTCCAGGGCAAGTTTATTCGGATCAACTTTGATGTAACTGGCTATATCGTAGGGGCCAACATTGAAACGTGTATCCTTTTTGTAACGGCATAATCCAAACTAAAGAGTGATTTCCTCTCTGGCCAGCCTTGAGGCGACCCTCTGTGCTATCACTCCCATCACCCAGATGATCGGACTGAAGCCCAGAGAGAGCCCTAAGTGTTGTGTTGGTGGTGGTGTTTGTTTTAACACCAGGTCCTGCACTGTTCACGTGGCTGGGGCCGTGGAGACTCCCGCCGAGGTGAGGATCGCCTGCACGTGAACCAGGAAATGTCGATGTGGTAGAAGAACCTTCGGGTGAATACCATGCTATGGAACCACTCTTCAGCTGGGTGTTGGGTTAGTGCCTTTCTACCATCTGCTCCTGGTATTAGTCGGATGGGCGTGTGCCCCCCAAAACAAACCTTGTGGAAGTACAGAGTTCAGGTCGTTTCAGTTGGTGTTCCGGAGATAAAACTAGAGGAAAAACAAATGTCAACTATATAGAATCGAGGAAATGTCACACGTGTAGAGTGGCCTTTCGGAATAAGTCCAGATAGAATCTGTTTGATTAAAGAG
The DNA here is from genome assembly GCF_017311325.1 of Ursus maritimus. Classification (NCBI taxonomy): domain Eukaryota; kingdom Metazoa; phylum Chordata; class Mammalia; order Carnivora; family Ursidae; genus Ursus; species Ursus maritimus. The sequence continues at coordinate 61,194,316 of NW_024423786.1, read as the reverse complement.
ATGATAGAAATGATTCTGAATGGCGGTATGCCAACTAGGAAGGATACAGACAACAATTCTCTGCCACTTCTGACAAGTATCAGAGATTCAGTGACAGAAATACAACGTTTCTATCCCTCAGGTAAGGGAGAGAGCAAAATTTTCCTATTCAGAATTGTGTCTTATGTCTCTGAATACACTCAGAGCCGGAAAACACAAGAATCACTTGAGAAGGACAGGGAAGGATCTAGAGTTTCTTCACGTTGGTCTGCTATGGCATTCGTGTGAACGTGTTTTCCACCAAATTTTGGGGTGATCTAACTGAAAATCTAAGCTGTGTGGCACGTACAAAATTAATTCAGCTTGGCGAAGCCCCAGATCCACAGCCCAGGCGCCCAGGCAGGTGTGCCGTGGTCTGGGAGGCAGGAGCGGGCTGGGGGTGAGCTGGTGGCGTGTGGGAAGCCCGGGTGGGGGCTCACAGCCGGCTCTGCAGAAGCAGCAAGAGGAGGCTGGCGGTGGATCTTGTCAGCGCCATCTCGGGCATTTGGAAAGTTCGCGCAGGACTGCGGGTGTTGAGGGGCCGGCACCACCTGCGTGAGGCTTTCCACGAGGGGCTCTCGGGAGCATGGGGGAGCCACGCGCATGGGCTGTGCCCCCCCCCCCCGAGCTTTGATTCCTGACTCTGCCACTTACTAGTTGGTGATTTTAATTCCCTTTGTGCCTTGGTTTCCTTATTTGTGAGACTGATAAACTGCTGTAAGGCTTTTCCGGCCTTCAGCAGCTCAGCTTCCTTTTTACAGCTTCTTCGAGTTCCTGGTTTGGTGCTGTGCCCTTTGACTATAACCCTGATTGGGGCAAGTGGGGCAGAGCAGGGCAAGGGCAGCACCCTGATCTTTGAGCTCCCTTCCACCCAAGAGCCTCTGGTTAGTGAGGGACATAAGTGCATAATTTTCCTGTTTCACTTACAAGTTTTAATCATTCAGAATGGTTCATCACAGGAGGGCTAATAGATATCCGAGAAAGAAAATGTTTTACAACTTAAGTTTGTGTAGACACTCAGGGCCGGCCACCTTTTCAGTTTGATCCTTAACCACCTTTGCTCAGACCTTCTGGAAAAATCTCGTGCTGTTCGTCAAGCAAAAGACGAGCGTACTTTTCATATTTTTTACCAGTTGTTATCTGGAGCAGGAGAACACCTAAAGTGTAAGTTACGAAGTTTCTTACTATTGTCTACTTATTGGGATATGGTGTTCCAGTATTAAGTTTTTCTGAAACAGAATGTTTTGGGGAAACGGTACAGTCGACCCTTGAACAATATGGGGCCGGAGGCACCACACCCCACACGGTCACAAATCTGCGGATAACTTGTGACTCCCCACAACCTAACTACCGACAGCCGGCTGTGGGCTAGAAGGCTTACCGACAGCCAGTCCGTTAACGTGTATCTTGTACCTTCTGTGTGTTATATGCTGTATTCTTACAATAAAGCAAACTAGAGGAGAGAAATGCTAAGAAAATCCTGAGGACGGGGCGCCTGGGTGGCACAGCGGTTAAGCGTCTGCCTTTGGCTCAGGGCGTGATCCCGGCGATCTGGGATCGAGCCCCACATCAGGCTCTTCTGCTATGAGCCTGCTTCTTCCTCTCCCACTCCCCCTGCTTGTGTTCCCTCTCTCGCTGGCTGTCTCTCTCTCTGTCAAATAAATAAATAAAATCTTTAAAAAAAAAAAAAAGAAAAAGAAAATCCTGAGGAAGAGAGCACGCACTCACAGAACCGGACTCTGCCGGAAAAACCCGTGTGTGGGTGACCATGCGTTTCAGACCTGTCTTGTTCTGGGGTTCACTGTCATTTCGTACACACATCAAAATGGAAATGAAATTGAACCTCCATGCCGTGGGAGAAATACTTGATTTTAAGTGGCAGTTATATGGACCGTGTTACATTATCTTCTGTACGTTTCTTTCTTTTCTTCAAAAAATGTTAGGGGCACCTGGGTGGCTCAGTGGGTGAAGTGTCTAACTGCAGCTCAGGTCATGGTCTCGGGGTCCTGGGATCGAGTCCCACGTCGGGCTCCCTGCTCTTTGGGGAGTCTGCTTCTCCCTCTCTCTCTCTCTGCTTCTCCCCCTCCCTTCGCTCATGTGTGCCCACGTTTTCTCTCTCAAATAAAGATAAATGTAAAAGTTTTAAATTAGAAGACAATGATGGATTTTTATACAAGTCTGTTTCAACATTTTTAAGGATAAAAAGTAAGAAAAAATAAATTAATAAAATTGTGTTCTGTAAATATTTTTACTCCCAGGTTTACAACTGAGTATGTGTGCTGTGTTTCCACAAGCACTAGAAGAAGCTTGTAGTGAACTTTTATTTATTTTGTCGTGAATCCCGAGGACTGGAAGCTTAGGGACCGGGTTGGGGCAGAGTTCCTGGTCAGAAGTTTGCTGGATCAGAGCTGTTTGAGGGCGAGGGGAGGATGTACAACCTCCTGATTTTTTTCTGAGTCTGGAATGCAGTGCTGCTTCGATGTGACCATGACGTGTGTTATCCAGAGATCCCAAGAGACACGGGCCTCGTACTCCTTCTGTTACCCAGGGCCCGGGCTCTTGCATTGAGCCCAGAAATGAGAGCGAGACATGCAAGGAAAAAAACGAGCCACACGTAGATAGAGTCACTGTCCTGAGAAACTAAGCGTCCAAGCTGACGGCAGTATGTGGTGCTCGAGAGGAGGGAAACCCCAGGCTTTCAGACTGGCAGTAACTCTGCGCTAGTCACGAATCAAAGAATGAGATGAAAGTGTTACAAGAAGGCGGTAGAAAGAGAGAAGCAGTCAGTGCCCAGTGTGGGTGAGATGCAAGGGAGGGAAGGATCGAGGGATCGGCGTGCTCGGCAGGAAGTCTCTGCGGGCGAGCACCTGATTACATCTAGTGTGGGGATCAGTAGCCCTGTCTGTTCTGACCCCCCCTGAAAAACATCCTGCAGAAGAACACACATCTCGAAAGGGAATGTTCGGTTCTAACTCACGGCCCCTAAAACCCAAGTAATCGATGGGGCGGCTATTAGAGTAGCCCGTCGTAAATACGGGTTGAGCATCCCTCGCAAATGCACACCCACCGCCGAACAGACTGGCTCCGAGAAAGGGTTTCGGGGCGTTGGCTGGGCTGGTAGTTGTACCTTCCACATCCAGTCTTTGTGTTCCCGTCCTCGTCATACTGATCCCATGATGTCTGCTCTCGACTGCTTTGCCAAGATAGGATTACTGGCTCTAGGGCTTAAAAACTTTCCCTCAAAAGATGGCTAAAATATTTAAATCTGAAAACAGTAAGGCTGAGTAACCTGGAAAATGTATATCCATCATTTCTCGGCTACTGATTTCATGCAGCCAGTAAACCACTGTCCCCAAAACTCCAGTTGCAGTGTTTGCAGCCGACCCCCTCGTTTTCCCTCACTGACGCGGATGATGGAAAGCTAGGTGTGGTTTTGAAATGCATCAATGAAGAAAGGAAAAGTATGGCAGGAAGTGTGTGTGTTGGGGAGGACGCGAGCCACCGCTCCCCTGCGATCAGCCCTGGGCGCCGGTGGGCGGGCTTTGTCCACGGGGGACGTCACACTGTATCCCGTTCTCTTTTCTTCCAGCGGATTTGCTCCTCGAAGGGTTTAATAACTACAGGTTCCTCTCCAATGGCTACATCCCCATCCCGGGACAGCAGGACAAAGATAACTTCCAGGAGACCATGGAGGCAATGCACATCATGGGCTTCTCTCACGAGGAGATTCTGTGTATGTGGGGCTTTCCCTGCAGCTCTGCTGCTCGCTTAGATAAGACTTATGCACCGGGGGGGGGGGGGGGGGG
>NW_024423786.1:61156900-61190482 GCF_017311325.1 Ursus maritimus | reverse complement strand
GGGGGGGGGGGGGGGGGGGGGGGGGTGTAAAGGAACGTGAGCCAGAAAATGACCAAGCAAATCATGGGAACTGCCCCGGTCATACGGATTCCCAGGACCCGTGTTACCGAAAAGTTCTGTGTAGCTGATTTTTAGCACAAAATAAATGAGGATATGTCTCTGCTACATCTTGAGGCAGTAATTTTGTGGGTTTTTTTTTTTTTCTTTTTACATCCATATAAAGCAATGCTTAAAGTAGTGTCTTCAGTGCTACAGTTCGGAAATATTTCTTTCAAAAAGGAGCGAAATACAGATCAAGCGTCCATGCCAGAAAATACAGGTACACGGACCAGTGCGGGTTTTACGTGTGTTGTTGTGTTGCTGTGGTGGCGCTGTGTCATGCGATCTGTCATGCTGTTCTCCAAGCGCCTGGTGCGGTGTGCGTGGAAAAGGGCCCCTGAAGCTTTCCTCGGAGCTGTCTGGAGTAGAGTGGCTGCCCTGTGAGCCTGTGTTGGGGCCAAGTCCCTGAGTGAGGGACAAGCCGGGGGGCGGTGAACACTCTGCCCCAGCGCTGGGGGGCGTGGGGAACTGGGGAACAAGCAGGGGCGGTGGTGGAGACCCTGCCCCAGTGCTGGGGGCGGGGTTGGAAACTGGGGGGTTGGAAACTGGGGGACGGGGTGTTGGTGGAGACTCTGCCCCAGCGCTGGGGGGTGCTGGGAACTGGGGGACGAGCTGGGGTGTTTGTGGAGACCCTGCCCCAGCGCTGGGCGGTATTGGAAACTGGGGGACGAGCCGGGGTGTTAGTGGAGACTCTGCCCCAGCGCTGGGGGGTGTTGGGAATTGGGGCCAGGAGGGCATACCCCACAGAGACCACGTGGCTCATCTGAACGGGGCTCTAGGTACAGGTTTTAGGCAGTTGTTCCCTTGCTGGTATTATAGGCCCCATGTTGCCAAATACTGTTGATATTTTTCAAGGAAATCTAGATTTTAATATGAAATTATCAGCTCTGAAATGTGGAGCACGGACGTAAGCCTCCTCCTGGGCATCGTCCGTGGGTTCCCAGCCTCCAGGACTGATGTTAAACTGCCCAGAGTGAGGATCCGCTGCCTGGCTCAAGTTCTCTGAGAATGAGCAGCATTTACTTGAAAGGGTGAAGACCTGAAACTTGTCCTTCTTGAAGACCTACTGTTTCTTGATGAGATCTCTTACTGCCTTTGCCGTGGCTAGATCACACTCTGGTACTCAGGAGACTTTTCACGCTCTAGTTGCACAGAAACTCTGCCATCTCCTTGGGATGAACGTGATGGAGTTCACTCGGGCCATCCTCACCCCCCGGATCAAGGTCGGTCGAGACTACGTGCAGAAAGCCCAGACCAAAGAGCAGGTAAGTTCAGTGTTGTTAGTATGTTTGTTTGAATGACAAACCGTCATCCCGAGACCTTTGCTTGACACGTAACAAACATTAATAGAGGCTCCTTATAACAGGTGTTTTTTGGTACCGTGTATTCTGCTCTTGTATCGTTTTCGCTTTCTCAGAAAAATTTTAAAGGTGACTGTTTAAAAAATGTGAAATGTCACCTTCGGGTTTCCCCAGGTAAATAGGTCACCTAGGAGGTCAAAGCTGTCTACCTCAGAAGCCCACCCGCAGTGGGGCATGCTGCTCGCTGGTCCCTGTGGGGGTGGCCTGGCACCAAGACTGTAAGAGTCAGAGCCACCCATTTCGTGGCAGACTCCTTTCGGACGGGCCGACATGCTGCGCAGAGGCCCAGAGGCGTAGTGAGGGCTTTATTTTTCCTGGGCATCTCCACCTTTTCCCAAAACCAGTTATTACCAGTTTAGATTTAATTGTACTAACACCCTCCGACACTGTACAAAAGAGATTAAGTAGCAAATGCTCTTTTAGGTTCTGGGAGCACATTAAACTCCAGGTAACACCTAGTAATGCTTTGTTGAGATTGTTTCCAGAATAAAAGGTTGATATCGTCTAATTATAGGCAGATTTTGCTGTAGAGGCGTTGGCAAAAGCCACATACGAGCGGCTCTTTCGCTGGCTCGTTCATCGGATCAACAAGGCTCTGGATAGGACCAAGCGTCAGGGAGCATCTTTCATCGGAATCCTGGATATTGCTGGATTTGAAATATTTGAGGTATGTGTCTCTGTCTCTCTCACTCTTTCCTCCCCTCCCCCTGCTCTCCTACTTATTATTCTTTGAATCAGTACTAATGCCGGCTCCCTGTGTACCAGGTGCAGTCCCAGGCACAAGGGCCGTAATGGCAGATAAGCAGGTGCAGCCTTTCTAGCAGAGTCCAACACGGGCGCTGTGAGGAAGAACTGGGGGGGGGGGCAGCTTTAGAAGGGGAGTCACAGGAGGGGTCTCTGCAGCACTAACAGGTGAGCATCCAGGAGAAGCCCCCAGCCCCAGTAGGTTTTCCCAGCATAATGAGAACAAGCCCAGTGGTCTTATACGGGAGAGAATTTGTCAGGTGTTAGAAACTGCTAGAAAGCCAGTGTGGCTAAGACTCCCCTGCCAGAAGGGAGAGGAGTAGCAGACACGGACGGGGAACTGGGGAGAGGTGGTGCTCTGTGTCCCGAAGATCCGGCCGCAGCACCTGATGATGATTTCCGTGTATCTTACCGTCACTCTGACTGGATTTGTCCACACACGCTGCATCCGTCCCTCACAGGTGTGTAGACACAACGTCTGTTATGGTTTTGCGAGAAAGACGATACAGTTTTGATCTCCTAAAAACGTGTGTCTTTGATGGACCGACCGTAGGGTCAGGCAGAAATCCTAAATTACACACTCTTGAGATCAGTTTACCCCTTGGCCATGACTGGGTGACGAACCGCCTTGCTGTTAAAGGAACTGCTGTACAATGCTCGGTCTCTGCTTACGAGATCTGAACTGTCAGCGCTCCAAGCAGTCTTATCTGCTGAGCTGCCACCGTGAGAGACTGAGCTAATATATACTGATTTGTAAAAACTTGAAAAATCATGGAAGGTGGTGGCTACGTGTCACAACCTCTACACAAACAGTTGGGAGAAACGAAAGAAAAGATCCCCTGTTCCAACTGCAACAACAACGTGAGATTCCGAAGAATCAGTTTAAGAAGAAACAGGCACGATTTAGTTGAACCCCCTCCCCCGCCAGTGCTACCGTGAGAAACAAAAGAACAGACGGGAAAACGTACCTTGTTCTCGGATGGGAAAATCCTGCATCGTAAAGGCGTGAATCTTCCCCACATTATCTCTAAATCGAACGTATGTGGTCAAAACCTGTGGATGGGAATTTTAAGGGGTGGGGGGAGGATGAGGCAATCTTCCTCTAAAACTAACTTGAAAACTGAATTAATGAAAAATAATAGTAAAATTCTGGAAAATGAAAAGGATGTTAAAAAGACGTGAAACATGATAAAGCTATAGGACTTGAAGTATGGTTCTGACCTATGAATGTACAGACAGTAGAAAAATATAGAAAGCTAAGAATGCAGAATTGTTTAGCAAGCTTTATTTGTCTTGGGGGAAAGAACTTAGGAAAAAGCCTACATGTCCACCATTAGGAAATTGGTTTGTGGAATTACAGCATCTCCAGACAGTGGAGTACTGCGCACCCGTTATAAAGGAGGTGGCTTGATTTACTCCTATGGAAAGACATCAAGATGCATTGTTTATTTATTTATTATTTTTAAGATTTTATTTATTAGAGAGACAGCCAGCGAGAGAGGGACCACAAGCAGGGGGAGCAGGAGAGGAAGAAGCAGGCTCTTAGCAGAGGAGCCTGATGTGGGGCTCGATCCCAGAACACCGGGGTCACGCCCTGAGCCGAAGGCAGACGCTTAACGACTGCGCCACCCAGGCGCCCCAAGATGCATTGTTTAAAAAAAAGTCAAGGTAACACACACACACACATCTGAGCACACAGACCCTCTGGAAGGGTCACAAGAAGCAGGCGACCGTGGCTGACCACAGTTGTGAGCAAGTGACCTGCAACTTCTCAGCACAGCTCTTTGTCCGTTTGTGTGTTCTGCGTCACCATTGTCAGAATGGATGATATAAAAATATAGTTGGTAGCTTTAGTCTGGAAAAGAAGTAGAAATCTCATTTTTTTTTAAGATTTTATTTGATACAGTGAGTGAGAGTGAGCACAAATGGGGAGCAGCAGAGGGAGAGGGAGAAGCTGGCTCTCCGCTGAGCAGGGAGCCCGACGTGGGGCTTGATCCCAGGACCCTGAGATCAGGACCTGAGCTGAAGGCAGACGCTTCACCAACTAAGCCACCCGGGTGCCCCAAAAGCTCCTTTTTTACAGGATGCCATGCCACCGAGCTGCCCAGGCTAAATAGAACAGTAAGATCTCCTAATCCTAAGGCAAAACAAGATGCATTTACCTAAACATGAATAAGCACCATGGGGCAGGCCTCCGTCTGCAAATACTGACGCTGTTTGCTGGAAATCGGTGCCGAGCAAGGCAAACACGGCCCCTGCCCTCCAAGCACAACCTCATTCTGAAATAGAAAACCCCGGGGCGGAAGAGGATTGGAATGGCTTTTTCAGACTGTAAATCTGTTCCTCGGAGATGGATTAGGCATTCCCTAATTGAAGATCCCTTTTTCTAATGAAAGAGGTTATTTATGGGCACATGCTACTCGTCAACAGCATGGAGGCAGGAACAAAGGTTGAGAACTTCTAATATGTAAGGTGATTGCTTGTAAAAGTTAGACCCTTCCACCCCTCCAGCCCTCCACCCATCAGCAGCCTAGGAGAGAAGTGGGCACAGATGACAGGAGGCGGCAGCAGTGTCTGTAACACGGGGAAGGGCGACACACGAGCACGGTTTCTGCTGAAGTGTCATGAACACACGAGGCTGAATCGGGAGACACTGCACACACACTGCTCTGTGGTCACCCTCTGTCACCGCCCAGCATGGAACTGCTAGGGGAAGGGAATGTGCGGAGAGGCAGCCTGGAGCCTCCCACGTACGGAGGGCTTGTGTCGGGCCTGACCGGGACCTCAACGGCCCTCTGAAGCCAAGAGGACTTTTCTGAAGCTGCCCCGGAGTCGGTGGCTGAGGACAAGGGGGAACAGGGGCCCATCTACAGGGTGCCCCCTTCATGGCTGAGGGGGGCACGCCCCACATGGCCTCTTGGTTTTCCCTCGTTTTCCCTCTTCCTTCCTTGCTGCTTCCTTCACTTGTGTCCGTGAACCGCTGAGCAGTAGAACAGAGGGGTTGTGTGTGTAGATCACGCACCGAGTTGAGGATTTTCAGTTTTCTTCCTCGGAGCATGTCGCTGAAGTCACCCGGCCTGGGCCGCGGGGGACAGATGTGGGGACTGGCCGAGGGCGCTGGGCTCCGTCACCCTGGTCACGTGGGGTCGGTGCTGTTGCTGGCCCCTAGCGGGGTGTGTTGCCTGAGTCGTGTCGGTTCCCAGAAGGTGACTGACGGGTCCTGTTCTCCCCCATGTTTGGAACCCGGCCACCCGCTGCAGCTGAACTCCTTCGAGCAGCTGTGCATCAACTACACCAACGAGAAGCTGCAGCAGCTCTTCAACCACACCATGTTCATCCTGGAGCAGGAGGAGTACCAGCGCGAGGGCATCGAGTGGAGCTTCATCGACTTCGGCCTCGATCTGCAGCCCTGCATCGACCTCATTGAGAGACCCGTAAGCCGCCTTCCTGCGTGGGCGGGGCTTCCCGGCCTTTCTGGCACTTACCCCCCTGGTAGGCTCCATACCCATCGTGGGGCTTGAACTCACCACCATGAGATTAAGAGTCGCTTCCTCCGCCAACAGAGCCAGCCCCCCCTCCCCCAGCCTAATTAGTCTTAAGACAATTTTCTAACATAAATGATGTAGGAAGGTGATACTTTGATAAAATAAGTATTTAAAAAGCAATCAGCCAGGCGGGCAGGCCCTCCCTCAGCCCTCTCATGTGTGAGCCCGCTGCTCGAAGACCACCGTCCGAGGCACTCTCCCCAGGCCCCCCTCCCGCACCTGCGAGGGCCACAGGGGCCGCCGTGCTCAGCTGGGAGCGGGACACGGCATCCAGACACACTTGTCACATAACTAAAGCTCATCCTCGTGAGCATTGAGCTGTTCTTATTTTGGCAGCATTTTTTTCCTAATTTGAAGTTTCGGGTTTTTTGGGCACGTGTTTTCGTTCTTTTACGTATTTGAGAGAGAGCACAAGCACGGGGAACAGCAGAGGGAGAGGGAGCAGCAGACTCCCCACTGAGCAGGGAGCCTGATGCGGGACTCAGTCCCAGGACACCGGGATCATGACCTGAGCCGAAGGCAGACGCTTCGCCAACTGAGCCCCCCAGACGCCCTGGGCAGATGTATTTTTTACAGCATTCTTAGCAAGCATCAGACATTCTTTCCCTTTTGGTTTAGTGTTAACGCAGAAATACATGGGATTGGGGCGTCTGGGGGGCTAAGTCAGTGAAGCATCTGCCTTCGGCTCAGGTCATGATCCTGGGATTGCATTCCACATCGGGCTCCCTGCTCAGCGGGGAGCCTGCTTCTCCCTCTCTCTCTCTCTCAAATAAATAAGTAAAAACTTAAAAAGAAATACCCAGGACCATGTAGAACTCATTCACTTCAGATCCCAAGCAAATATTCATGACTTGGCTGTACTCGCAGGCGGTCAGGAAGAACCCTCCCCCTGCCCGTGCTCCCTCCAGCCTCCGATGGAAACCGTCTCCCAGACTTAAGCTCTGTAGAAATCCCCAGTGAAAGGAGAAGTGATAACACAGAGCTTGACACTGAAGGATGAAGTAGCAAAAGTAAAAAGACCTAACTGGGGACCTCCATAATCACGCTGTCTCCGAGCTGTTTAGAAAAGATTAAATTGTATTCGGGATCCTATTTCGGAACTTAGGAATAGTTTCATTGAAAGGGATTAAATTGTAAGAATTATGCTAGAAAGATGGATGTGCCCTCATTAATGTTAACACGGATCTTCAGAGTCAGGCGAGTTACCTGCCTCCCTGACCTTGGCTTCAAGAGCACCTGATCCTACCCGCCTTTGATTATCGCTCTTTGAGCTGCTCTGAGTCCTGTGGGTTCTTGTAGGCGGAGGAGCCCTAGACCAGCCCCCCCGGGGGCTCATCGCAGGACCCCCCCCACCAGCTTCTGCCTGCGGGCGTTTTGTGTGGCCACCAATGGTCATGCGGCTCCTGGGCGCTTTAAGCAGTAATTTGTACAGAGCCGGCTCTTTCCCAGTGGACGTAAAGGCCGCGTGAGTTAAAACGACCGATTTCGTAGGTGCTCCCTGGAGTCACTGCCCTGAGTCTTGTCTCACAGACTCGCCGTACTTGCAGGGTGCCCGTGAGGGATGACCCAGACGCAGCGACCTAGGCCTTCACAATTTAAGTGTCCATGTTGCTTCCACGCACCTTCCACTTGCCTCCGAAAGGGAAGCCCGTGCACGGGCTTTGTGCTCTTTCCGTGTCGAGCCATAACTCGCGTGCCCTACAATCCACTCTAACAGGATGAGCTCAGTGGTTCCAGCGTGCTCTCAAAGTCTGCTCCCTGCTCACACGTTCTCATCGTCCCGGAGAGACGTCAGGTCCTCCCCAGCCCCCCGCTGCACGAATCCACTTTCTCTCGTGCTTTCTGCGCCTTTCTGCACTGACTTAGCCAAGTGAAATAACAGCCTCGCAAGGGATGGCTGAAGTAAATCCATACGACAAGTGATACATTGTTACCCCACCTTTTATATTCTCTGCCGTGTTCTGGTTCTGCTGTTGCGCCAAGCATGAAGGGACACATTTTATTTCATCATCCCTTAAACAGGAACAGAAATCAGGATGTGTGATGTCGGAAGCGTCCACCTAGTTTGTTTTGTTCTGATTCCTTTAATTTTTAAAGATTCGCCTTTTGAGCCACCCCCCTCCCCAGTTGTTCTGGTGGAGGTTTTAGGGTCCTTTCCCCAGCCAGGCCCTGAATGGAAGCATCCCACTTCGTGCCTCCGCCTCCCGGCTTTGCTAGGGTCTCTCAGTGGCTGCTTTTGGGGGTGTCCACGTGGAATGAGTTCACTTACAGTTTATAGGTTTGTCCGTTTCCCAGAATAAGCGCCTTGGTCAGCAGCTCAAGACCTCCGCCTGCGCTCTGGGTCTGGTCCGTTAACTGCTGCCCTGGAAGTTTGGTTTCCAGAGATCTTTGTAAAGCTCTTAATCATTTCAGAAGTTAAACCACCCGGTGCGGCGGACAAGCGCATCCCGGGGGCTCCACTTGTCCATTCTCGCTGGCTCTTGTTACCAGGCGAACCCACCCGGCGTGCTGGCCCTTTTGGATGAAGAGTGCTGGTTCCCGAAGGCCACAGACAAAACCTTTGTGGAGAAACTGGTTCAGGAGCAAGGCTCTCACTCCAAGTTTCAGAAGCCCCGGCAGCTGAAGGACAAAGCGGACTTCTGCATTATACATTACGCGGGCAAGGTAAGGGCCGAGCGGCTGCTACCCAGACTTGGAAATCCTGCTGCGTTCTGTGACGCCACTAACAAATGTGCGGAGACGTGTGCGTGAGCCCTCTATGTCGTGCACGTGCGTGGTGCGTGGCCCCCGAGGCTGCCTGTTCATCCGGTGGTGCTGCAGACGTTCTGGGGGAAAGGCTGAACGTGTTCCCTGTGTTTGTGTGTGTTTCCGCGTCTCCCCTGGGTGGCCCGTCACGGGCCAGGTGGACTACAAGGCCGACGAGTGGCTGATGAAGAACATGGACCCCCTGAACGACAACGTGGCCACCCTCCTGCACCAGTCCTCGGACAGATTCGTGGCAGAGCTTTGGAAGGACGGTAAGGATGCCATCATGTTTGCATGACGCTCCGCCCGAAGCTTTTCCAGTTAAGACTTCTATACAGTTCGTCTACGTAGATCTCTGTGCATAGATTTTACTGTAAAACTCGCTCTCCCTAGAGCAGGGCTGCCGCTAGACCGAAGTTACCCACACTGGTACCCGTCCCTGGGTAACAGGGCATCTGCCTTCTTGGTCAGATGCTGTGGGAGGTGTGGAACATTCTAGGGCCCAGTTGGGCTGTAATCCAGGGCTACTGGACACAAGACCAGAGAAGCCCCGCACGTGCTCTCTGTGTCGCACGTCTGCTCCAGGGGCGGCCCTCCATGCACACACACAAAGCAGCTGCTGAATAAATTCGAGAACCCTGCCTAGAGATCAGTTTTTCTTTCCATCAGTCCCCATAGTTGTTTTATTTCTCTGAGCCTCATGTACAGGGTTTGGCTGTTTGGTCATAGACGAGAAGGTTGTAGTAGGACCAAAAAATCAACATCCGTGAGTCTGTGCGCAGCGGGAGCCAGGGTCTTCCACAGCTTGACGCTTGCTGCTGCGTCACCTCGGTCCTGTCCCCCGCTCTTCGCGTGGCCTCAGGCCACGCAGGCCCTCAGCCCTGGATCTGCCCCTGCCTTGACCCCAGGCCAGGCCTCTTCAGGAACCTGGCTCACTTCTACTTTTTCTGCAGCATCTGCAGACCTTGTGACCTAGCCATCTTCTCAGAGGTAGAAAGAAGCCCAGGAAGCAAAAAAGAGAGGGTTAGGGCTGTGAAGGCAGAAGGACAGAGCAGAATGAACGCTGAGCACGTGAGGAGGGCAAAGGGCTGCTCGAGTCAAGAGCGGTCACGTGCATCCGCCGGAGTGCGTGTGGGGGGCCTGCGGGGGCGGGGTGGTGGCCCGGCACACGGGGGTCCTGGGAGAGATGGTCCGCCTGAGACCCTAAAAGGAGGGACTTGGGGGAAGGTTAAGTAATCTTTGTGCTTTCGGATGAGGGTCTCTGACCAGATGCTGCGTGTCCCCTGTCAGCATGATGACCCAGGCAGTCGAGGGGGCTGCCTGAGCCCTGGGGAGAGCAGTGGGAGCCTAGCGTGGAGGTGGTGGCAGCGGACAGACGAGGGCCCCCCCAGCCCCGTCACGAGGAAGCAGTAGCGCGGGGACATGAGACGCCGGAACCAGAGTGGACAGAACCACTCCGAGTGCCAGTTGTCACAGGGCGCACGGTTCCAGGAAGGCCAGCGCTGCTCAGCACTGGTGAGGGGAAAGCACAAGGGACAGGTCCCCTCAGCTGCGATGCTGCCGGGTGCCGTGCCGCTCGTGGAGCTCTGGGCCCTCCCCTCTTCCTGGCGCTCTCATCAGACTTCCGAGCACAGGAAGGGGAGAGATGCGCACAAACTGTTGAGTGCAGGCAGCAGCCGTGGCAAATGCCCCACGGGTGGTACAGAACGAGCATTTAGAGACGTGTGTTAGAGGTAGGGTGTCCCTCTTGCCCCGGGTGCCGAGGCAGCTGGTCGTGGAGTTGGAGGCAGTTGCCCTGGTCCTTGAAGGATAACGGTCTGTTGAGTCTCGAAGGCTGGTGTTTACTGAGCACGTCCTGGGTGCTGGGCGGGTGCCCGGCGCTGACTTGTGAGTGCGCGTGACCTGAGGGGGAGCAGGTGGACATGAACGAGCTGCTGCAGAGGTGGGAGCGTTTTCTGAAGCAAAGATGGTCGGGAGGAGGGACCGAGCTGGCAGGATGAGTGAACCCAGTGTGGAGGCGGGGAGCCCAGTGCAGGGGGTCCCTCCAGGCCAGGCCACGGAGACGCCCACCGCCGGTCACACTCCAGCGGGTGTGCGAGCTGGGCCGGTGCCCCGGGCGGAGGGTAAGGACAGGATGCGGTCTGTGGGCTGGATCGGGGCGAAGGGCCCAGGGTGGGGAGCCGAGTGCCAGGTGGCTGAGGAGGAGGCAGTGGGTGTGGAAGGAACGCCCATGGAGCAGGGGACAGATGAAGCCGGCTCTTTACTGCCGAAGCCTCAAAAACTGACTCTGTCTTCATTGTGAATGAAAGGAGAAGCAGGTACTGGGGGAAAAATGACCATATTGCAAAAGGGATTAGGTCCTGGACTAGCATACTGGTTCTGATGTGGTGAACCACTTTTGACTCATTTTTAAATTTCTTAACCAAAAACGATACTGTGGGAAACCCCTGACCCATTCATACAAGATGATCTTTCCATGGGCTTGCCATGGTCGTGATGTGTGGTGGTCCATCCGGGGACGATGCGGGACATGCCCCTGCTCCCCCAGAGCTGGCAGTCCAGCGGGAGACTCAGGACACACACAGACGCCTCTGTCTTAGCCCCCGGCTTCCTTCCTGGGCTTCCTCCTTCCATTCTTCTCCTTTGCCTCTGCGCCTTGCCGGCCCTAGGCTGGGGGGAGCCTGTGGCAGTGGTGGGTCGGCAGTGTTAGGAGGGTGAGATGTGGCGGGCACGTGCCACAGGGGTCCACGCACACTGTGTAGCCCAGGTGAGGTGTCTGACAGGTAGGACCACATCTGGAGCGTCCTTATCTGCCTTTCTGAGCTTTCCGTATCCTCAGAGACGTTACTGACTTGTTTACAGAAACACTAGGAGCCTTGCAGCCCCATGCCTCTGAACTTAGTCCACGGCTCGGACCCCGCACAGTAGCGTTTGCACAGGCCTGGACTTTCAGAGCTAGCCGCTGGGAAGCCAGTGTGTCAGAAGAGGCTAATAGCAGTCCTATCTGCCCCCAGGGTGATTTGGCCACACTAGCGTCTGCTCTGGAAAAGTCCCATGTGTTTGCTGCCCTGATACAGCCACCATGAGCAGAAGTCCTGTCGCCCATCAGCTTAGGTAATCAGTTCCTTCATCTGAGTGACAGGACTGTGAAGAAGGGGGACCATCAGGGCCTAGGGCAATCTGTCGGGTTTTAAGGACTACATGTTTCATATGGAGAGTCAGCGGCAGGCACGGAGCGTGGTGAGGGTTCTAGGGTGGAAAATTCTCCACTGCTCAGTCTGGATGTAGCCATCTCTTGGAATAAGGGGAGCTTTTCTGCAAGAAAAGAAAATAGCCCTAGAAAAACATCTTTTTCTCGTTTTGTAGCCACAGCAATGCAGAAGCAGAAAATGACAAGTTGACCAGGAAAGTAGGGTGCGTGAATATAATTTGCCTGTGAAGGCACAGTCCCCAGGGTAGAAAACATTTTGTGTTAAAATAGACTTTCAGGGTTTTCATGGGGTTTTCTCGAGGCCGAACCAGGAACATTGAGATTTTTGGTGGCAGCCCTGCCCTAGAGATCCATAGTGCCCTACTTCCTGCTAGACGATGTTCTGGGATTTCTCTGCCAGCTGCACAGACTCCTTGCTACTTCTTGGGACTTATATACGGTGGGGGGGAAGAGCTAACAATTGCATTTTCATGTAAATGTGCTTCCTCGGGTATGTTCATGGGTAACAGTATGGTCAACAAGTGTCACCTTATGATTTAAAGTTGTCTTAACATTTTGCTACAACGGAACTTGAATTTTATTTTCCTTAATAGTAGTTACCTATCTGTTACTAATTTCTATTGGAAGTAAATTATATTGCCACAATCTGGATTGGAAGCCCAAGTAGACAGCAGTGTGAATTTTGGACAGTAAAAACCACTAATGTGCACGCTCACCAGAGTGCTCGAACTTACACAGTCTCCTCCTCGTGTGCTAATGGCGAGATAATTTTATGAAGGACAACTCCAAGAGTACGTTCGTACTCGTACACGTCCCCCTGCGTTTTCAGGGGGGTAGTCATGTGGCGTGGATACGAAGCCATGCTCACACTCGCTGTGGGGAGGGGCTCTCTCGATTCAGCGTAAGTTATTTTATAAAGAACCGTGCCAGAACGTGCACGTTCTCTGCGCAGTACTGTTGCCCGGGTTCTGCCCCGGACTAGCTACGGTCGCAGCCCGATTTCAAAACTGACTTGTGATGTCCAATGTCTCTCACACTAACTAAAGTGTTTGTGTATTTGCTCTTCTGTCCTCCTGTTTTTGCTGTTTCTCTGCTTTAGAGATTCAGAATATTCAGAGAGCATCTTTCTATGACAGTGTTTCTGGTCTTCATGAGCCACCAGGTGAATGTATGAAGCCTGTAGGTCTTCCAAACAGAAGGGTGTTCAGCCCCCAGGAAGAACTCGTGGGGGGCTGGCAGGGTGGCCGGGAGGGCAGGGTAGGCTGGGGTGGGGGCCGGGTCCTGGGTTTCTGTTTTTGTTTTGCTCATAGACCTGCATGAACCTTCATTTCACGCTCACTTTTATTATCCTTCAAGGCAAGTGTTTGAGTGCATAAACAATTGAATTGCTACCGCATACACATTGCTTCTTACTCTATGCATAGCACTTACAGCACTGCATATTAAAAGGTATGTCACTGCCTTTTCCAATAGTGCCGTTTCGATACACAGGCCTCGAAGGGAATGCTGGGAATGGATGTGCGAAAGAAGGTCTCCTTTGTCTCTGGGTCACCTTTACATTTTTGCCAAGGAATTCCAGAGAGGGATGGTTTCTTTCTTTAAGTCATGAACATTAAGTCAAGAACAGATAATTCCATGTTTCTCTCACGTGTTGGTCTCATCATTGTACCTTTTGTTTGGAGCTTAGGTGCGTCTCGAGCTACGTGGCTTTTTCTTTGGAACATGAGATCGTGAGATGACCCACAAGGCTCGATGGTGCGAGTTTGAGACTCAGAGCTCAGTGTTGGTTGAATTTGTACCCCGAACCTGAAATTGAGCTCCACATGACTGAGCGTTGTGGTTTAAAGCCTTCGCCCTGTTTTTAAATACAGGCTACGCACGGCTAGAGGCCCCCCCAAAAGCCCGATCTAAAAAAAAAAAAAGTATCAGCCAGCCTCGTAATCATGTAGTGAAATTGTCAGGGCGTGACACTCAGAGATAGTCAGATCCATCTTACAAAATGTCCTTTCTGGTTTTTGGAACACGTTAATGTTTGACCTAAATCCATCCAGAGAATAAGTTAGAGGAGCACGCCCATCCTAACCCGAGTCCCTGCCCTCAGTTCTGGTCCTAATCCTGAGCGGGAGGCACGGCGGGAGCTCTGGGGGCTGGGATGCAGGCAGGATTATGCCGAAGGGGGCCCATGAGCTGGAATAAACGCTGCCCAGAGGAAGAACTTCTGGTAGTCCCCCGTGGCCGTGGGGAGTCCTGCCTGGGTCGAGGACGTGCGAGAGGGACAGAGAACCAGGAGGGCGTTCTAAGCGAAGGGGCTGCCAGAGACGTGTGCTTTGTTAAAAGGTTAGCACTGGCTCTTTTGGACTGTCTCCCAAAATAGAGTGCCTTCTTTAAACTAATCCCCTGTAACTTCTGAATGATCTCTTCAAAGTGTTCCAGACGGAGCTCTTGGAGAGCAGGGACAGTGCTGGTTTAGCTCACCGTCATTTCCCCGCACCTGGCACAAAGTTGGCACACCATAAGGAAGTTGAGTCAGGGACCCGAAGGGTGGGCATTGCACAGCCAGTTCTCACATGCAGCAGCTTCGTCCGTCACTCCCACGGTGGCCCTCCCCTCCCCCACAGCGCAAGCGCTGTTTCCCGGGATAGCGTGATCCTCACGGCGTGGGGAGCAGGTGCGTTTCTGCTCCAGCGGCACATACGAGCCACTCCTGCATGACGTCATTCGGGCCGGCAGCCAGCTCAGTCACCTCACCTTGCTGGAGGTGTCCTCTGGTTGAGTTATTTGGCTGAATCAAGTGTCTGGGCTCCATCTGTCCTCCTTAGAAGGTCTTCTATCCGCCATGGCTAAATCTGGTCTTGGAAGTCAGGTGTCGTCTTTTCTACACCAAAATGTCTTCCTCTCCAATGTGTGTTTGTGGATTCCACCCCAGGGAGGGGTAGCTGGCGTTAAATGAAAACATGGGGCTTTAGTGTCTCCAGTGAATCCTCAGAAAACAACGGACGAAGGGCTTTCTAGGTGTCCAGACTGTGATCCAGTTGTCTTTGATGCGCTAACAACGTAGCGCGTTCCTTTGAACGCGAGGACACGGAGCTCGCGCGACCCTGTGCTTCTAAGCACCGCTGGAGTCTTAGGGAAGGAGCAGGGAGAACGCAGGCACGGAGGAGAAAGGTGAGAGGTGGCAGTAGAGACCGGATTTCAGAAGCATCGAAGGACAAGTGTGTGCAAGAGGAAGGAGCAGAATTCCCAGAGGCGGGATAGGGCGGTCATACAGGCTTCTGCTGTAAACCAGAGGTCTGTTTTCTTCCAAATCTGCTTTGAAAGCCCAGACCTTCTGAGCTAAACCAGCAATGAGCCAGCGAAGAGGGATTTTAATCTCAACATTGTAGGCAGTGTGTTTGGACTACCAGGGCGTGGGACGGCAGGGGCTGTGTCTGCGCCACAGGGCGGCTGTGTGTCATTGGTCGTGACCCCAGCTCGGCACCTGCCATGTCCTTCCGAACCTCCACGAGTGCCAGGTGGCCGCTGACAGCTCTAGACGGCTGGGCTGCACCAGAGAAAGCGTGAGAAGTGCACGGAGCAAGTTTCAGCTGTTGCTAGAGGCCCCCCTCCTGCCAGCCCCTCTCCTTTCCAGTCTTCCATAGAAGCAGCCCTTGAACGCGGGAGCCCAGTTCACTTGGATGGACTCACCCAGGAGACGCTGGCCGGCACTGCGGGAGGGCCTCGCGTCTGTCACAGGCTCCTGGGGGTCTCCTGTCATCTCTGATAGCCACTGAACGCCTCCCTTCCTTCTTGTTGTAATTCAGGGGGAAGCTTCCCCCTTAGTCATGCTTCCAACCGGATGATGATGTTCTGGCTTCAAAAACGCTGACCTGGTCCTTCTGGGTCCAGGAAGTCATTTAAGGAGGTTCCACTTAAAATCGAGTAGCATGACTGCTAAGATGGTAATCGTTTGATCTTGTAAGTTCTGCCCATCGGTCATGATCTCTGTGGTCAGTGCCGGTTTAGAACCTGTGCGTCGGGCCTGACTCGGTCTGTGTGTGGAGTTAAACTGTGGGTGGAGGTCTTGTGGTGCATGGAGGATTTTTTTGGTGTGGTGCAGAATACTCTTGTCCTGGTTGTTTTTGTTTGTTTTAATCTTGAGTCTTAACAAGAGCTGGGAGCTCCTGGAGAAGCAGCTTTCGGGTTTTACAACGTGCATGCCTGGGGTCACGTGGGGACAGGGACACTTTGCTCCCAGGGTTATGTGAGCGTCACACGTGAGGGGCTGTGAGCCTGCCTCTGCCTGGAGCTGTGCGGCTGCTGCTCTGAATGTGAAAAACAAAATCCTTGACTGTCTGCGTTCTTGGCGATGAGTTAACGCAAGTCCCCCGTACTCACCGTGCACCAGGGCTAAGCAGGGGGCAGGTGTGCTGTACGGGAACTAAGTACACGGGACCCATCACAGCGAGAGAGCAAGAGCAGTTGTGTGGGGGAAGCTGCAGGAAGGACGGGGACTTCCCATCTGCCCAGACTGCCCCCGCCCCCCCGCCAGGGGTGGGAAAGGACAGGCAAGGGACGGCAAGGAGAAAAACTCAAGGTCAGATGAACAGCAGTGCATGGGCGGAGGAGGACACTTAGAATCACATGCTCCCTGTCAACATGTGGACTTGCTTGGATTTTTCTAAAAATTTCCAGATACTCCAGAACAATTACCAGATTGGTTCCACCGCCCAGGAAAGGAACCAGCATACACGTGTTATTACTACGTAATGGGGACATATGGGCCTTCATAGCACTTACATATTTCTTTCCGAGTCTGTACGTACCTATTAGTGACAATTTGTCATATGTTAGAGTAGAATTGTCGTCATTTGCCTTGAGTGTTGAGAACGTGCTATGTGTCTAGCACAGTGCCAGGTACTCAAGCCTTTTGTAGGAGTATTCGATAGAGTTCTTATTCATCATCTATTAAAAATTAACATTAAAATAAGTTTCTCCCCCTTTTTTGGTTCCTACCAAAAAACGTCTAAAGAAATGGCTTAAATACTGAAATTAAATTTAGTAGCACTAGTGTTTGGGCCCATGCAGTGTGAGGAACGTGAAAAAAATCTCGCGGACGTCTTGTGTCCTGAGCCTGTGCCTGTGCCCGAGAGGAAGGCCGCCAAGCATTCTGGCGCTAAACAGCGTTCTTATTAAGAAACACCGTCGATAGCCGTTTTATGAGACTGATGATTGTAAATTGTATTTTTCTTCTAAATTCTAACTGTGCCCTTACAGACGGTAGGTAGGGGCTCATCTGACTTCTCATTGTCCATTTAAGTTTTTATAGATGAAAAAATTGTTAAGGTAAAACACTCAAATTCTTTTCAGGCTAGTGGGCGACCCAGTAACGAACGATGCCCACCAGCAGCCCTCACCAGGCTTTCCTGACCCTGCAGATGGGGGAGTCGGCAGAGGGGCATAAACCAAGCCCTCCATTATCCGGCTCTGAGACACTGGGAGGCGGAAGCAGCCGTAACAGGTCTCATTTCAGGGAGCTGCTGGAATCTCATCTTTGCGTTTTCCGCCTTTCTCTGGTGACTGCCTTTGCCACTTTCAACAAGGAAATATTATTTTTATTTCATTTTTTTAAGATTTATTTAATCCTATACCCATGTGGGACTCGAACTCAGGACCCCAAGATGAAGAGTTGCCAACTGAGCCAGCCAGGTGCCCCTCAACAAGAAAACATTCTTTTTATTATTTATTTTAGAACGAGTGGAGGGGAGAAGGAGAGTCTCAAGCAGGCTTCATGGTGCGCGCCAAGCCCACGGCGGGGCTCGATCTCACAACCCTGAGATCATGACCTGAGCCCAAATCAGAAGTTGAAAGCTTAAGTGCCTGAGCCACTGAGGAGCCCCAGGAAAATATTCTCTTTAAATAGATGTTTTTCTGGGCCTTGATTTTGGAGTGAGATCCTGTATCAGTAGTGGGGCCCCGATCACTTAATGAAGTTCTCAAAGTCTTTTACTCATGAGATAATTGTGCTCATTGTTAGAACGAGAACCCTCGTTTAAATTTTTTAATAAAAAAAAAAAAGCTGGAAAGTCCAAAGCATTAGTGTTTTAAAAATCCAAGTATTTAGCTTTGGGTGACCTTTATCTGAGAATCAGGTTCGTTGTGATTGGTTTTCCATTTTCAGTGTAAAAAGCAGCCCTAGCTCAGGACTGTGTGCTTGGACATGGCCGAGTCCCCGCAAAGTAAACATGGCACCCCCGTCCTTGGCCATGGCGGTGACTTGTTCTTGCAGGTAACCACGCTTACCGAGGAGATATTGACCGTGCGGCTCCTGTGTTCCCGGCACAGTTTGAGGCCAGCGTTGGAGAGCAGAGGACATCGTCTGAGCTGGTGGTCGGAGGGGTCCAGAGACTCCAGTCCACAGCTTTTAGGCCGTGTGCGTGTGCCAGGTGCGGGAGAGATGTCCCTGGGGGAGCCCCGTGCTGTGGGAAGATACACAGAATACAGTGGACCTTGTCCCGGGATCTGGCCTAAGCGATTTAAAGCCTAGGGGAGGGAGGGGCCTACTGAGAAGAGGGGTGGGCATTCCAGGCAGACGGAAAAGGACGAGACCCGAGGGCCTCGTCTGAGAAGATGCACCTGGTTTATAGTTGGAGCTTCAGGTGCGGGGAAAGTGGCTGGAGGTCCCTTCATCGAGCCCTGAAATGTTTCCAGGCACCTCACACTTGTCTGAGGTCAGTCTCGTTAGCTCCGTTTACAGAGGAAGCGACTGAGACTTGGAGCAGCCGGGTGACTTGACTGCAGTCACACAGCTCGTGAGGGGCAGGTGTTTCTGGCTCAGGACTGAGTTCTGCAGCACTGGCTACACTCCAGGGCTTGGTGATTTGGACCAGGCCCTACACACTGCAGGAGACCTAGAAGGGTTTGAAGTATAGGAATAAAGAACTTGTTCAGTTGGGTCTTTTAGAAAAACCTGTTAATCACGACCCTGGGACCAGAGGCCTCCATGAAAGGAACGCGTGGTGGCTCGGGGAGAGAAGGAAGGCGCAGGTAGGAGGGTGCTGCAGGGGGGATTCCAGGGGAGGAGTGAGCCAAAATGAGGGCCGTGGAACGGAGGGACGGATGGAAGACATTTCGAGGTTTGGCTTGACCAGTTTTGGTGGCGGCTGGTATGAGGGCAGTCGAGGGGACTTCCTCCTGGTCCCTGGGCTCCGTACCTGGAGGTCCCTTCTGCAGGGCAGTCACAGGAGGGAGGACCAGGGTGGACGGTGCAGCAGAGGACGTGCTCTCCCCTGTAGGATTTTGACCTCCTGCCCCTCCTGCTTCCGGCCGCTTCTCTCCCTCCTCCTGTCTGGCTCTTCTTCTTTCCCCAGCTTGGTCTCAGGCCCCCTTCCCTCGCCATTCACCCTGAGCTGTGCCATCCGGTCCTGTGACTACTCCCCGAGTCGACAGCCCCCCATCCACCTTCCTAGTCTAGGCCTTTCTTCTTAGCAGCAGGCCGCAATGTTTTGGTCTCTCGGGAGCCCCGAACTTAGAGTATTTGGAGCCTGTCTTCCCGCTCACAAAACCACTTCTCTTCTCCCCCATCTTGCAGTGGCACCACCAGCCACTCAGCTGCTCAAGCCAAAACCCTGGGACTGATTCTTGACATGTCTGTCCTATTTTCCACATCAGCTTAATCACCAGAGTAAGTCAGCCCTCCCACCGAAAGACGTCTCGCATCCTTCTCTCTCCCTCTTCTCTGCGGTCACTCGTTCCGCTCCCCTCATCTTGCTCCGAGCCTGGACTGGCACAGTCCCCTCTCCGGTGACCCCTCCGCAGCCCGTTCTGTGCGCAGCAGCCAGCGTCGGTGCCCCAAATCGCCCTCGTGTGGCAGGCTTCCTTGGCACGGGTTGCTGTCACACCTGCCTCTGGTCCTTCCGTGTTCTTCCCGCCACCTGGAATGGTCTGCTCTCTGCTAGCTCAGTCTTACCCATTGGGCAGTAAATAGAATTTCTCCGGAGAGATCTCCAATCCACTGCCTCTCTCATACCATCTTTTCTTTCAGTGCTTTTCTCGCTCTCGGTAATTATAAATGTTTTCAGTGTTTCCTTCGTTTATTCAGTAACATACATGTCAAGCCTGTGACAGGCCAGACGCTGGGCACTTAAGAATTTGTGGAAGGCAGAGGCGCCTTTGTGACTGGTGAGCAGGCAGGAGAAGCCGGTGTCTGGTGACTGGTGCTGGGCAGTCAGGTAGAGCCAGCTCGAGTCACAGATGAGAGCCCCCAGGACGCGGACGTGCCTTGAGAGAAGCAGCTCAGGTGGTGGTTGGCTCTCCGTGTGGCTGGCTTAGTGTGGAAGGGTTTCAGGGCTGAGTGGAGTCTGGACCGCCAGCAAGTGCCACGCTCTCAGGGAAATTAGAGAAGTCGTCAGGGAGCCCAGAGTAGCCACAGAGGTAGACGAGGTCCAGCGGAGAAGCCAGGGGTGGAGAGAGTTCTCAGAATGCAGTCAGGATGGCCCACGAGCAGACGCGCCCAGGTCAGCTCGACGGTGGACAGTGTCTGCTGCTAGCGACTGACCTGTCCCTGCCTGAGCGGCATCGGTCAGGCAGAGGAGGGCACACTGGAAGTCAGTTGGCTGCCCGGGGAGTGGGGACTCGTGGACGGTGTGAAGAGTGCCAGGTGTGTGAACTACTCTCGAAAGGAGCTTGGCACTGAGGAGACAGAAGTGGGTGGACGCAGAGTCAAGGGAAGGTCACGGTTGGTGGCACGTGCAGCGGTGGGGCTGCACACTGCCTTCTGCCGGAACAAGTGAGGAGGGACAGGAAAGAATGGCAGGTGGCAGCTTCTGAGGTGGATGGTGGACTGACTTGGGGGCACCGGCAGGAGTAGCCTTGACCCCATCCCTCAAGTCTGGTGTTTCTGCCTCGCAGACGTTGTAGGACAGGGCGCGTGCACGGGCCTGGAGGTGAATCCCATCTGTCTGCCCTTCCCCAACTTCCATTCAAGGCCTACATGATGGGAACAGCGACCTCCCCTCCGGGGTCGGAGTTTCCTGTTCCGTCAGAGCCCCACTGGAAATGGAGATGTGAGCGAGGTCTTGCTTATAAAGCGCTTCCCGCAGTGCCGGGTCCCCACACGCTACCTGTCCAGGGGACAAACCCAGACACAGAGGTGGTGGTTAGGACTGATAGGACATCAACCGGGAGAGTTCAGTGGACATCTTGGGTGCTTTTCAAATATCCTGGTACTGTGTTTCGGTTATTTCACGACTGTTTTAAGCAAGGGCACTTTACACGCAGAATACCCCACCAGTGGCTACATTCGTGGTCCCGCTCAGAAGGTCAGGTCCGCATGGGTCGCGGGCCACGTCCGCTGCTGCCACCAGAGTGAGGCGTCTGAACAGCCTCGCCCCCGCCGCGCAGAGCTGAGACCTGGACTCCCTTGACGCCCCTTCCCGCGCGGCGCGCTCTTCCCATAGTAAGCATCACTCCTGCAAGGAGCTGGTGCTCGCTCGTCCCTGATCCAGTCTTCCTGACTTTGTTCCTGAAACTTAAATGATTTTAACGGAAAGTCTGAGGACGAAGAATAGCCCCCCCCCCCAGCATAGACCTTACAGGGATCTGCTTGGCGCAGGTGTGTATTTTCATAAGCTGCTTCCTACTCTGAGACTTGTCACAGTATCCATTTGTGTATCAATCATGCCGGCGGCAACCCCGCACTTACCACGTGCTGGTACGTGAGACAGGCAAGATGTTCCCAGAGCCCGTGCATTCCCGAGCGTAGCGCCGCGGAAGGCATCTGCTGGTATGTGGTATGGAGCTGTGCGCGCACCCGGGATCCTGCCCTGGGAGTGTGTGGCTGTTGGTTCCACGGCTTGTGCGGTGTCTAATACGCTGACTGCCTTACCTCTCTACGGCATCTCCTATCATCTGTCCCACAAAGCTTGTGCTGCTGACTATCACTGTGTCTTTCCTGCGCCCGCGCTTGAATAGTTCGCGTGGGTTTATATGCCTTTCCTTTTTTACTTTCCCCAGTGGACCGTATTGTGGGTCTGGATCAGGTGACGGGCATGACGGAGACCGCCTTTGGCTCTGCGTATAAAACCAAGAAGGGCATGTTTCGGACTGTTGGGCAGCTCTACAAAGAGTCGCTCACCAAGCTGATGGCGACTCTCCGGAACACCAACCCTAACTTCGTGCGCTGCATCATTCCAAATCACGAGAAGCGGGTACGTGTCGTGTGGAACGTGTGCCGGTGTTCACAGCTGACCCGGGTCGGGCCACCAAGATGAAAGCGTCCAACTGTCGTTTGCTTGCTTAGGCTGGAAAACTGGACCCACACCTGGTGCTGGATCAGCTTCGCTGCAACGGCGTTCTGGAAGGAATCAGGATCTGTCGCCAGGGTTTCCCCAACCGGATAGTTTTCCAGGAATTCAGACAGAGGTATTGCTAACCTTGACCTTCTTCCCGTGTGTTTCGGAGCCTATCTTGATACACATCAGAACAGGGAGCTGATGAGGAAAAATTTTTCCTTGTTTCCTGGATAGTTTCACTTGCCTTTCCACATAGGAAAGGGATTATTATACCTTGTGACTGGCCAAGAATATCGAGTGCCGTCTTTATATAGAGGTCACGTGCCAGTGGCCACTGTGGTTGCCTGAAAGGCGAGCTCCTGGCGGTGGGAGGTGGATGTCAGGCTGGGAGCCCGCCATGCCTTCACACACGTGGTTCCACCCGGGATTCACACGTGATTATTTCCTAACCTAGTGTTTTAAATATGAGTAATGTGTGTGTTCCTTTAGGGAAATTTACAAATTCAAGAGAAGTCAAGAGTAAACAAAAACCATTCAGGAGTGACTCTTAAAGACATTTGGGGATATTTTTCTCCATCTTTCAGTGAACATATCTGTGTAGGTGTGTTTATGTGCAGACATGTGTGTCCGTTTTCCACAGTGTGCGCACGCACGTGGACACCACCGTCCTTTTACCAACATAGGGGAGGGAATCGGATAGATTAGAGAAGGATGAAGGAAGAAAGGCAGAAGATCAACAAGTGGATGCAGTAGAAATGGATGAAAACATGAGAAACTGTTCTTTTTAAAACATCGTGTAATTTATGTATCATTGGGTATTTGCATCATTTGCCTTTTTTCATTTTTCTCTTGGAAATCAGATTTCCAATTATGACAGCATTGGCTGTTCCGTAATATAAACACGTCTGCTTTCTGCCACCGTTCCCGATGGACTCCAGCCGAGAAATGATTCTAGTCTTTAGGGGTCTGGGGGAGGCCTTACCGTGGCCCCACTGTCTGAAAAACACGGTAGAATTTTACTTTTTGTTGGTAGGAGGAAAAGCAAACTGGCATCCAGAATACAAAACTGAGTGATCTAGCCAGGACTCATCCTTTAACATAGCCACTGTCTTTTTGCTAAAATGTGTTTTTCTAGCGGTAGAACCCACCTAAAGTGCCCATATCTTGAATTACAGCCCAGCGAGCACATGCACGCCTAGCTAGCAGTGCTGTGTTGAACGTCACGCTGGTACTTTCTGGGGGAAGTGGAGGCCTCCGGCCCTTTCTGTTACATAATAAATGCCTACAAATCACACAGGGCCAGATTCTCCCTGGATTTTTGTCCTGTGAACATTTGGGGGGAAAAACAAAACTTTTTTTTTTCCAAATACCAGGCTTTTACTCTTGACCACAAGTTCTTAAACCTAGTGTTTGTCCTTGGCGAACGAAGCTCTTGTTCAGTTTGCCTCCTGTTTGAACAAAGAGAAGCTAGATCTGCAGAAAATCTCAGACCGTCACCCCCACCTCAGATCAGAACCCCCTCATGTCTTGACTCTTGCTGCGACGTGATGACCTATCCCATTCTGGCCTCTTAGAGAAACGGAACTCGCGGCTAGTAGGGAGACGTTCCCACAGATTTTTACAGAAAATTTTTGGGCTGGTTTTCTTACAGATACGAGATCCTAACTCCGAATGCTATTCCTAAGGGTTTCATGGACGGCAAACAGGCTTGTGAACGAATGGTAAGCTTTCCTTGACTCCTCTGCTTTGCGGACTACGAGGAGAGTCTGTCCTGTAGCCAACAGTAAGCGGGCTGTCTCTCTTTTCAGATCCGGGCGTTAGAATTGGACCCAAACTTGTACAGAATCGGACAGAGCAAGATATTTTTCAGAGCGGGCGTTTTGGCGCACTTAGAGGAAGAAAGGGATCTAAAAATTACCGACATCATTATCTTCTTCCAGGCTGTCTGCAGAGGTTACCTGGCCAGGAAGTAAGTGGGAAATCACGAATGAGATGCTCCCTAAGCGCATACTTGTGCCACGTGTTGTGTTTGCGCTGGAGACGCAAGAGCGCAGGACAGGAGGTCCCTGTCGCATGGGAATCGTGTTCTTGTGGCACAGGCGTCCAGGTGTGCAGATGGACGTCCCCCCTGAGGACATGTCGCCGTGAGGAAAGAGACAAGGGGCCTAGGCAGACAGTCAAGGGCTCGGGGGCTCGCTTCAGTGTGGGTCTCAGCAAAGGTTTCTCTGAGGCCGTGACACCTGCAGGACGAGAAGGCGCTGGCCTGGGCAGGGGTGGGGCAGAGCAGCCTTCCGGGGAGGGGAGCACGGCGCGGTTGTGGAAAGCTCGGCATCCCCTGAGCAGGTGTAGCAGCCCCACGTGGCAGGAGCGTGGTGAGTGTGGGGAGCGCGGCGGGAGTTACATGCAGCCAGAATTTCCAGGTCACCCGGCTGCCGTGGCAGCCAGAGAGCAATCGGGCGGGCTGCAGTGATTTTAGGGGACGGCCATCCCTGCCCCGTAGTGGTGACGGAGACCCAGAGTGGTTGCCGGACTCGAGATCCGATCAGAAGGGCTTAGGACTGGTGCGGAACCAGTGGCAGTGGTGGGGTTTCCTTCACCTCCTCCCACAGGAGGCCAGGGCTTGGGAAGGAGGGTATGGTCTGCTGTCCAGGGCCCTGTGGCCTACGACACCTGCTCTGGCTGCTTTGGTCCGCAGCGTGGGGCTCAGGTGCCTGCCTGACGCTGTCACGAGGATTTTCAGCCAAATAAGGTGGAGGCGGTATTTGTGAGTCTTTGCCCCCACGTAACAGGATCCCGAGCTAGGGAGGAGGCATGGAAACTCAAAGAAGAATATGACATCTTTGGTGATTCTCACCAGGACACGGTGGGCAAGAAGGAGCAAAAGACTTGAATTTTTATATGTCGTTGTTGCTCACACCATGTTAACTGTCACCATAGCCACCGGCCCATGGGCGCCTGAGGGGACGGGAGTGAGCACAGCTGGCTGCCTTCATAGTGCCTGGAGTTGGTAACACTTCCACAGTGACCAGAAACGCGGAACTGTCAGAAACGCCCAGAATGAACTACGTACGTTGTGAAAGTATGTGCGGCCTCTTCACTGAAATCTAAACCCTGCAAACTCACGTTGAGATCAGGAATCAAAGATCTCATCTTAAGGACTAACAGTGGACACGCCTTTGTGACCGCTACAGAAGGAGCGGCCCGGTCCCTTGGAGCCCCGTCAGTCACGCGAAGTATGTGCGGGGCTGGACTCAGGATTCGGGCACGTCAGTGGATGAAGGCATGTCCTCACAAGAGCCAGAGGAGAGCTTGGAACGAGGCAGAGTAGTGCTGACAGTAGGCAAAGAGATAGGCGTGTGCCTGGGAGTCCGAGAAGAGGTCGGAGCGCCCGGGAGACGCTGGGAGAAGCATACAAAGGGGGAAGAAACAGGTGGCTTTGACGCTTCGGCTTCCTGGCACCTGAGGACAGGACCGCGTGCTTCAGACGCAGGTTACCGAACCCCTGCGAAGAGAGTGGGACCGCGCCCGGCCGGCGTTCAAGTTCAGTTGAGGGTTGCTGGGAAGGAAAACCAGCTGCCTCGTTCAGACGAGCGACTGGCATGATCTTGACCCGTTCTGACCGTCTTCTCCCCGAGGCCCACGGATGCAGCAGGGCAACGGTTCTCAATGAGGAGACCAGGGGACTTGGACAGCAGTCTTAAAGGAAACTGCAAGAACTGGAAGGCAGATGCTATTTTGTAGTCTCAAAAAACATACTTAAAACTTATTGTTCTTATAATAGAAACTATTACAGTTAAGGCTTGGCTGAACGTGCTTGGCTGGTCGGCATAAATGAGAAGGAGGAAGGCTTTGTAGGGAGGAGAGCTGCGGGCCGGAGGACATTCTAACCAGCAAGGTGGCGATACGGAAGTTCTGGGACTCCTGAAAGGAAACGTGACCCTCAGGGCAGCAGAAGGGCAAAAGTCACCAGTTGTGCCCTAGATCTAGAACTTTCCGCACCGAAGACTGTCCTACATGACTCCAGTGCATACTGGTCATTGCTGCCACGAAGGAACAATTGTAAATGTTTCTTACTGTCTTTTCCGTTTCCTCCAAGTGCTTCTCTTCCCAGGAGAACCCTATCGCCAGTCTTGCAAAGAGTTAAGGAAAGGTAGCAAGAGGAACAGTCACAGGTCTAGAGGTGCCCGGATGTTCGTTCATTTGCCTGGCGGCCCTATTCTGAGAGGCCCTGGGTACATCACTCACTGGCTTGGATGCTGGGACCACAGAGTAACTGGGCTGTGCTCTCCGCTCCCAGGGAGCCGCACCTGGGTGGGAACTGGCCGCATTCGTGCACAGGAGTTTAGTACGCAACGGAGTGAAGGAGGCCGCAGGTCACCCCAGCGTACTGAAACCCCGGGGATCCGAATGTTTTTAAGTGGCGGGTGGTCCACAGGGGCAGCACAGACCTGGCTGAGGGGAAAGCTCAAGTCTAGGAAGCCTGTCAACGGTGTCCAAAACGCAGGTTCCGGAGGTGGCGGGGCAGAGCCAGACTGCTGGGCAGGGAGCGAGGGGTAGGACCCCCAGAGCCTGTGTCCCCTGGGAGTGCCATTGTGCATAGACAGACTAGTGGTCTCCTAGGAGGAGGAACAGCACACAGCGAACTTGGTTGGGGACTTGTTTTAGCAAGAGAGGGGTGGGGCTTCAGAAAGGGAGCTCTGTTCTCGAAAACCAGTGAGAAGTTGAAAATATTCGAGTCACGACAGTTAGCAAGTAGGTCTTGGGTCGTGCAGCCTGAGAAGGCAGCATGGGGAGGTGGGAAAGCCCAGACTTGGCGACAAGGAGACTGGGTTTCGAGAAGCATCTCCGTGTCTTGACTTCCTGGGCCCTCGTCTGTAAAGGATGAGGCATTAACCTAACCATCTGCGGGGCTGCGAAGTGGGGAGAGGAGGAGGGAAAGCACCTTGGAAAGGGGGCCAATGCTTTGTCTGCGCCAGGTCCCAAGAAAAGGCAGTAGCTCGTGAACGATACGGAGCGCCAGCAAGGGGAGGATGGGGAGGGTCGGGTCTCCGGGTCTTCACCGCCTCGGGCAGGTAGGGGCTTCCTGGTGCCGGGAGCGCACAGTCGTGTGCGGAGCGGGTACGTGGCGGTGGGAGGCGGGCTGAGCGGGCCGCACTCACTTCTCTGCGCACTGAGCTGTTGCCGGTTCCGCAGGGCCTTCGCCAAGAAGCAGCAGCAGCTGAGCGCCCTGAAGGTCCTGCAGCGCAACTGCGCCGCGTACCTGAAACTCCGGCACTGGCAGTGGTGGCGCGTCTTCACGAAGGTGGGCCCCGGGGGGAGCAGCGGCGGGCCCCGGCAAGGGCGCAACCCGCACCCCCTCACGGTCCGGTTCTGTCGCAGGTGAAGCCGCTCTTGCAGGTGACCCGCCAGGAGGAGGAGCTGCAGGCCAAAGACGAGGAGCTGCTGAAGGTGAAGGAGAGGCAGACAAAGGTGGAGGGCGAGCTGGAGGAGATGGAGAGGAAGCACCAGCAGGTGCGTGCCCGGCCCGCGGCCGCCATGGCGCCCTCCCCTGTGCGGCGGCGTCACTGCTCCCCAAAGCACAGACATTTGGGAAGAGAAGTGATGGACACGCCGCCCCACGCTTTTGGGTTTGTAGAAACTAAAGTCAGACACCTGCCCCCGTGCGTTTCCACCTTGGTCTTTCCTGGACACGTTTGCCGTCGGGCGGGTGTCTGACACCTGTTTGCCCTGAGGCTCCCAGCAGCGTCCCCTTCACGGGACTGCTCGCGAGGGACCCCGAGGAAAGAGAGGATGAGACCACCTGCAGCCACCATGGGTCCTGAGTTGCCGTCCTCTCCCAGGCAGTTACGCTTCACCGGCAAAGCCGAGCCTCGGGACGCGTTTGTAGGTGACTGTCCCAGAATAGTAGTGTCGGGGCCAGAAAGGTGAACGATGAAGGCCGAGACTCTTGATACCAGACCCTTTCAGTCGTCACCATGAACGCATTTGAATCATAGTTTCCCTTTTCCTTTGTCAGTTACCTTATAGGAGAACGGGAGTTCGTAAACTAGCATGAATTTAGTCAGTGTTGCTCAGGATAGCCTGAGACCACAGAAGCAACCAAAAACATTTCCTCTAGCTTGTCTTGCATCTTGCTGTAGCTACAGAAAATCCGAAAGTTCCGCCAGTGTTGTTATGTATTTTTCACCCTCGGTTTCTTCGGTGTCGAGCCCTGGCCCCTGAAGTCATGGTGATGGTGTCTGGTGAGGGCACGGGGGCAGCAAATGACCGTGCCGGGTACTCACTGTGATTGCAGCTCCTGGAAGAGAAGAACATCCTCACGGAGCAGCTTCAAGCCGAGACGGAGCTCTTCGCCGAGGCCGAAGAGATGAGAGCCAGGCTTGCCGCCAAGAAGCAGGAGCTTGAGGAGATTCTCCATGACTTGGAATCCAGGGTCGAAGAAGAAGAAGAAAGAAACCAAATCCTCCAGAATGAAAAGAAGAAGATGCAAGCCCATATTCAGGTGTGTGTGATGGTCTTTATTTAGGTTATATTCTGGGCCTTCCAGGCAGATCTGTTGGATGAATGAGGAGAAGCAGTGGATCTAGGTCACGTCCAGGGAGGAGCTGCCAGAGTCCAAGTCACAGTCCCGGCCCTCCACAGAGGACCATCGCTGGAAGTGCACTGTAACAGATTGTTTTTGAGCACAGATCTGTTATTTTTACGTCCTGAGGTAGCATCTTACGGCACACGGAGGGATTCAGAGTAGGAACAGCATGGGGGCTGTAGCACGCTGGGACCGCGTTTGTCCTGGGTTGTCCTGCATCATGGCACTGCTCGCTCCGTTCACTAGAAGGCCTCTGTCAAGTGGTTTGGTTCATGAGATGTGCTCGGCTCTGACAACGGGAGGAGGCCAGGAGTCAGAATAAAGCAGCCCTTCCTGGGCTGTCTTACCAGGACACAGGCTGTCCCCTCGTGAAGCACAGCCATACCTGTGGCCGAATGCCTGGACACACAGTGCACACCGTTCTTGCCCTGCCCGTGCCCCGGGATGCACCATCGTCCTCTCCTGCTCTCCCACACGCAACCTCCCAAACACGTTCTTGAGTGTCCGGGCGCCCCCATGGCCACCATCCCTTCATGGGTCCAGCACCAAACTTCCTTCCAGGTCTCTCCTTGAATTTTTCTCACCCAGTAGCTTATGTTGGCAAAGTACAGACATTCGGACATGTCTCAAAAGCACAAAAGATACCACGTGACTTCCTTGGCAAATATCCCACGCACTGTCTCATCTGGAGACCTGCAATTCACCCCAGACGCTTTCCAGCACACCTCCTAATAGGTGAGCAGAGTATCGCCAAACCTATAAAAAGTGCACATTCATGCAGCAGTTCTAGTCCTAAGCCTTTATTCTAAGCATAAATCGACAGGAGCCTCTAATTATCTTAACAGTTGGTGATTGTTAAGTCCTGGTAGGACCATCCAGTTGTAAGTAAAAAGAGGTTTATTTTTGGGGTGAGCCGTTACTGTATCGTTGCAAAGGAGCATACACAGTGAGATCCAGCTAAAAATACGTTTCTGTAACTTACAAATTCGTACGCGTGGTTTTATATCCGAGTGTACAGAGATCTAGAATATTCACCATCAGTCCTGAGCTCTCCTTAGTGGCATTACCAACGGTTTTGATTTTCTTTCCTCTTGAAGCGCATGGGCTCATCTCAGAAATAACATTTGACTCGTATGGGAGAAGGACACCCAAAGTCCCCTCCACTGTCCTCAGCCTCGTTTCTTATACTCCAGATTTCAATACCCCCACGTCAAATGCTTGCATTTTTTTTTGTTCTGTTTTGTTTTTTAAGATTTATTGATTTGAGAGAGAACAAGTGGGAGGAGGGTCAGAGGGAGAGAGACAATCAGCAGACGGCACACAGAGCACTGATCCCAGAGCCCAACGCAGGGCTCGATCTCACGACCCCGAGATCATGACCCGAGCCAAAAATCAAGAGTTGGATGCTTAACTGACTGAGCTACCCAGGTGCCCCAAAGTGCTTGCATTTCTTTAGTCTATTTAGGGAAGCGAGCATGTCCTCGTAGAACAGCAGAGTTTACATTGTGTTTTGCTTTTCCAGTACGTTCTATCTCATTCTTTACTAGACTCCTTTTTAAGCTCTCATTTTTGGCATTGCTATCTGAATTTATTATCTCCTTCTGTGACATGTAAATTTTTTCAGACACATTCTAAAACTAGTTGGGTGATTTTTTTTTTTTTTTTCCTTTTTCTTCCATCCGAGGAAAGCAGATGTTTCAGAAGTCAGGATCTCCCAGGCCCCATGGTCCGTGCACGGCCCCGGGATAACTTGACCTCGTTGGTCCCTCTTCTGTCCTTTCATTGACCTGTGAGGCTTTGAGGGGCTTCTGATCTGTTCCCTTTGCAGCCAAAACTACTGGAGCTGGTTTTGATGTGATTTTGTTTTTAAGATGAATTTCCTGATGACATTATCGATGAAGGATTACTGTAGGGAACCTAGTGAACCCAGCACTCCTAGTCTCCTCACTCCCATCACCACCATTACTGCTGTTATGTCGCTCGCATAGATTTCTT
Source organism: Ursus maritimus (assembly GCF_017311325.1). Taxonomy (NCBI): domain Eukaryota; kingdom Metazoa; phylum Chordata; class Mammalia; order Carnivora; family Ursidae; genus Ursus; species Ursus maritimus. The sequence continues at coordinate 61,159,928 of NW_024423786.1, read as the reverse complement.
TCTTTTTTTTTTTAAGATTTTATTTATTTATTTGACAGAGGGAGAGACAGCCATCGAGAGAGTGAACACAAGCAGGGGGAGTGGGAGAGGAAGAAGCAGGCTCCTAGCGGAGGAGCCTGATGTGGGGCTCAATCCCAGGACGCCGGGATCATGCCCTGAGCCGAAGGCAGACGCTTAACGACTGAGCCACCCAGGCGCCCCTAAGATTTCTAAGCAGCTTATGTGGATTCATTTATTAATTGAAATTATAGGGGCTCCTGGGTGGCTCAGTTAAGCATCCGAACCTTGACTTTGGCTCAGGTCATGATCTCAGGGTCGTGAGATGGAGCCCCCATCCAGCTCTGTGCTCAGCGGGAGTCTGCTTGGGATTCTCCCTCTCCCTCTGACCCTCCCCTTGCTCGTTCCCTCTCTCTCTCTCTTAAATCTTTAAAAAGAAAAGACATTACTGAACACACCCACGTTCACTGCTTTTGTAAAGTTAGGAGACTGGGTGCAGGGGGGCACCTGACAGAAAGCAGACTGTGGGAAACTGTAGGGCAAATGACCTATTTTGTTTAAAAAACAAACGACGAGGGAGGAAGAGACACGGGAGCCTAGAGAATGAAGGCGTCTCTAGAGGCTTCTCAGTCACCGTGTGAACCTTACTTGGATTCCAGTGCAAACGAACAAATGTATTTGTAAGTGGTCTTGGATCTTTTAGAGAGACAGCTGGAAGGTTTTACAGAGAAAATAGGAAGTTTGGGATTTGCTGACTCAAGATGCCCTGGGGGATGTGGGGGGAGTTGGTGCTCGTTCTGGCAGAGCCAATGGCTGCGTCGGCACCAGGCTCCGTGTGCTGCTCCACGCTCTGGCTCGTCTGTTGGCGGCTTTTCACAATAGCACGTTGATCATTTACACAGGTCTCGTTCCAGAATCAACCAGGATAAGTTTCTGAAATTGACCGTACGTCGTCTATACGGACAACCCTGTTCCGTTGCGTCTGTTCAGTACAGACAACGAGGCAGGTGTGTGTTACCTCATCGGCTGAAAACACTGGAAGCCCACCCAGCGTGGTGACGGGCTCCCGTCGTGACAGTCAGGATGTCCCTGCCGTTCTGAAAACCAGAAGTCGGCGTTTGCACTTGCCGTGCGTGCCTCCGACGGGGGGCGCCAGAACGTCGTGGGGCAGGTGGGCGCTGACCGTGTGCTCTGCTTCCCAAGGACCTGGAAGAGCAACTGGACGAGGAGGAAGGTGCTCGCCAGAAGCTCCAGCTGGAAAAGGTGACGGCAGAGGCTAAAATCAAGAAGATGGAAGAGGAGATCCTGCTTCTTGAGGACCAGAATTCCAAATTTATCAAAGTAAGAGTGTTTCCATTACAAAGTGGATGCACTCGCTGGAAGGGGCGTCCGGCGGGAAATTCTCAAGAATGGGGGTTCGTTTCCTTTTCTCTCGAAAGACAGAGAATGTTTAATTATTTAAATCCACCAGACAGCCTTGTAATCTTCCAGATGTTGGACGTGCGCATCTCGCACGCACCGATCCCTGCTCAGTGACCGGGCCCCGTCCTCGCAGGCCCAGCTTCCCCCGGCATCAGCCGTAGGACTCCCCCTCCGTGGAGCTGTGGGACCTGCTGGGGGGCTGGGGGGTGGCGAGCACCCGTTTTCTGAGCAAGACCAGGCCCCCAGTGTGGTTTGGAAGGCCTTCTCCGAAGCAGTCGCTTCTTTCTCTTCAGGAAAAGAAACTCATGGAAGACCGCATCGCAGAGTGCTCCTCTCAGCTGGCTGAGGAGGAAGAAAAGGCCAAAAACTTGGCCAAGATCAGGAATAAGCAGGAAGTGATGATCTCGGATTTAGAAGGTTAGTGTTTGGGGTCGGAGGAATGTAGGCCGGGGACCTGTGGGTGTTCACGTGTGACGGACAGCAGAGTGGGCCATGGCAGAAGGCGCACACGCCAGGTAATCCGTTTGGATTCAGTTACGACAGCAGGCCTGTTGGAGCTAGCATTTCCTGCCTCGTCTCCCAGCATTCGTGATGGGCTGGCGCCAATTTGATTGTATTTAAGTTAGCTCCCAGGGTGAGACGCGCTCCCCGGAGCCGACCCGGCCAAGTGCTGAGTCGGAGCGGCTGCTGGACTGCATGTGCGTTGAATCTGAGAGCAGCCTGAGTGTGCGTAGTTCTCCTGCCACGAAGCCTGGCAGCGACAGGAGCGACTGCTGAGGGCGGCCACGTCGCATGGTGACGGCAAAGGGAATGTTTACAAAATGAAGCCTAGCTTTGTGCAAAAGAAACAGAGAGGGTGGGACTCAGGGAGAGCACGGAAGCCCCTGTTGGGTCGGGCAGCCAGACCCTGGTGTCTACACTGCAGGAGGAGGAGCGCGGCCCTCGATGCCCGGGTGCTGTGTGAGGGTCTGCGTGGTGCCCGCGGGGCCCCAACCGTGCTTTCTCAATGCGTTCCTTTCCTGGTGGGGAGAAAGGGGTCGTTTAAGAACCTACTCAGGGTTTTGTTGTCTTGTTGTTTAGTACAGACGGGAGAGGATGCTAGTGAGAGGTCTTCATAAGCCAATTTTGCCGGTACGGGGTTCTTCCACTAGGGAAGGACCCAACACATATACCTGCTCTGATCAGCCTGTGATGCTCGGTCCCCTCCTCTGTGTGTGCTGGTCGTGCAGGAGAACACCAAGGCAGACGGCGCAATGTTAGGAGGACCTCCGTGGGGAGGGAAGGATCCCTGGCATGGTTAAGGAGTCCCTACAGAGCTGTGGTGGGGAGGGCGGGAATCACAGGACCCTCTGCCTACGCTCCATCCCCTCCCTCAGGGCCTGGGAGCTGCGGTCCTGTTTCTAGCCAGGGATTCCCGGGGAAGGGGCGTGGGGTGACGGGCAGTCACACACGCTGCCTTTGCCTCTGCTGAACCCTCTGCAAACGTGGGCCCAGCGATGGGTGCGGGGTGAGAGGGCCCGGGTCACTTCCGCTCCAGGCGTGTGGGCTCACTTCCCACAAAGACACATCCTTAGAACCACCCCCCCCCCCCAGTTTCTTTCTGAAGTTC
>NW_024423786.1:61146147-61156890 GCF_017311325.1 Ursus maritimus | reverse complement strand
CCCCCCCCCCCCCCAGTTTCTTTCTGAAGTTCCATCTTCCCATTGATTTCTCTCACCCTGATTTGATGTTAATGTGTGTCGGATGACTGGGCTGTTGGCACAGGGGTGTCAAGGTGGCGGCCTGCTTTTGAGTCAAACGGCCGATTTTCAACTTCAGTCGGTATTTATATTTTGAATTTGTTCGTCCTGTGCACTGTTCGTCGGTGTTGAAGAGGTTCTTGGTTCTTGCCTTACAGAACGCTTAAAGAAGGAAGAGAAGACGCGGCAGGAGCTGGAAAAGGCCAAGAGAAAACTGGACGGGGAGACCACCGACCTGCAGGACCAGATCGCCGAGCTCCAGGCGCAGATCGACGAGCTCAAGGTCCAGCTGGCCAAGAAGGAGGAGGAGCTGCAGGGCGCGCTGGCCAGGTCTGCCCCCGGCCCGTCACCCTGGGCCGTGCTCTCTGCCGAGCGTCTCGCATCTGGGGGGACAGAAACCCGGGCGGGGGGCATGTAGTCTCGTTGTGGGTGTGACGGAGGTGCCTGGAGAACCCAGGAGTCCTGATTTGTGTCAGCGCAGCAGGAAGCTCGCGTAAACCAGCCTGGGCCTTCGCACGGTAGAGTCCAGAGTCCATGTCACGAGGTCCCTGGAGATCCACCCCAGAAGAAATTATTTTACCATGCCAAACGTTTGGGTTTTTGTACAGTAGAGATAAATTTCATGGAGTGTTTTAGAGGTAGAGAGCAAATCCCTTTTCAGAGATGACCCCCACGCTTAGAGTGTGATTTGTTCTCCAGTTTTAAAGCATCCCGTTTTAGAATGGAAATCACGGATAGTGAATATATTTATAACCACTTGGCTATGTGGTCAGAGAACTTAAGAGTTCCATTTATGATTTATTATGATCGAGTACATCTCGTAACAAATTCTTTCCAGTTCTCTATCACAGTTAGGTCTTACTTTGGGCAGACTTTCTGCTTTTTCTCTTAGAGGTGAGAGCTTAGAATCCAGGAACATAGCTGTCCACATGGGCTGTCCTATCCCCCAGCGCTCCTTCCCTCACCCCAAATATCCCAGCTACTCCAGGCAGAAGCTCTGCCAGCACTGGGCCGAGGGAGGCGCTGCAAGAAGGAGAGGGGGAACCGGGCGTCAGGGTGGCGTGTCTCCGGCTCCCCTGCGTTCCAGGAACATCTTTGGATTCACCGTCGGCCGGACAGTTTGTGTCGGATGCCACCTTTGAGCCGTGTTCTTCTGACATTTCACTTGAGAGGAAATTTTCTTATATCCTCGTCGTGAAAATGACCCTGTCCTTCCTTTTAACGGAGAATTGGTGCCCTTGGGAGAGGGGGTGGGGCTCGATTCTGGGGGGGCTCTGCCGCTCTGGCTCTTGGCGGGGGTTCGCCCGGACACAGTCCCTCTGGATGTCTTCGCAGGGGGGACGACGAGGCGCTGCTCAAGAACAACGCTCTCAAGGTGGTGCGGGAGCTGCAGGCGCAAATCGCCGAGCTACAGGAAGACTTCGAGTCCGAGAAGGCATCGCGGAACAAGGCCGAAAAGCAGAAGAGGGACCTGAGTGAGGAGCTGGAGGCTCTGAAAACCGAGCTGGAGGACACCCTGGACACCACCGCGGCTCAGCAGGAGCTCCGGTGAGTGGCCGGAGGCAGGCGCGTCACCTTGCATCGGGCAGGAATGCTCCGGGCCTGCTGGCCTTCCCTGGGAGGTGGGGGGTTTCCTTTCTGTTGTCATTTTGGACATTTCTCTCCCTTCCAGAAATACTGGCAGGTGGAACGGGAACAAAAGAGCCATGGTCAGAAACAAATCCGCGTCCGGGGTGGGCGGTGAACCAGCAGACGGAGGTGTGCAGCGCGGGGTGGGATCCCACGGGGCAGGTGCACAGAGCTCGGAGCGGACTTGTATGCAGACCGAGAGGCCTAGAGAGAGGGGATTCCAGGGACGGGAGAGCCAGGCGTGCTCGGGCTGCTGCTGGCAGAGCCAGCAGGTGTAAACCGTGGTGGGCAGACCAATGAGAAGGGAGGTACGCGGTCACACTTGCAAAGACGGAAAGAAGGGTGAGGGCAGGTACCCAGACAGAAGTGCTCATTGGGCAGAGGCATGTGCTGTGTGACCAGTAAGCCGACCGCCAGGCACCGATGCGCGCGGCCAGAGAAGATTCCCGGACTGAAGCCTCCGCTCACCAGCCCCCCGGAGGTCACAGGAGAGCTAGAGCAGCAAGCAGGGGAGCAGGCCAGGCAGAGGGGCTCACGTGAGCCACTTACTGGGGATCCCCCATGTTGCTACGTGGCTCTCTTCTGACTGTCTGCTCCCTCCCCGAGGCTCCGGCTTCCACGGTCGGCTGCTGTATGTGGCTGGCTGCGTGCATGCATAGGCGGGCACGCACACACGTACACGCACCTGCAGCGGCTGCCAGGCTATCCTCGCTCTGAGGTGGCAGCTCAGGAAAGGCCTGGAATAAAACAGGGGCAGAAGGGGAATCCCTTATGAAGACAGGTGTGGGCAGAGAGGTAGGAGACGCCCCGGAGCCATCAGGAGGGAAATCCAGGGGTGCCATTCTCTGGAGACAAGGGTGAGCTCACCCGGGGTGTGGCCAGAGTGACGTCACGGGTCTGCCCAGGAGGCGGAGGTCAGGTTGTGGGCGCCAGGGGAGCGAACAGTGGTGAAGAAGCAGTATGCCAGGGACTCGGCCCGTGAACGCACCCGGCTGCAGCTGCACACGGAGGTCGCGTCCCTTGAGACAGCCGGGCCTCTGCTGGAGCCCGTCTGAGCCAAGGCAGGCCTTCCTCCCCTCCCCCGCCCAGCAGAGCAGCTCTGCTTCCAGCAACGTTGAGTCCTGGTCTTCTCTGTAAAATGTACGTGCTTTTCAAACCCTGGAAACCACTGAGCTAGACTTTGTTGAACTATCTGTTCTCAGCTGGACTTTCAGCCACAATAGAAAAAAAGGTCTGATCATTTCTTCCAAGAGTTCACTTTTGCCCAAAACAAAAAAACAACGTGCATATTTATTAAAACCACGGCTGCACAAGCACAGCGCTCACAGGTGCTGTTGTGTGAAGACTTCCGACGGCCCGCGGCTCCGCTGTGTTAGCGCCGTGCGCACCATTTTCCCTAAGGACCCCTGCCTCCCCGCCGGCTCTCCCCTGGGCGGGGGGTCCCAGGGCTCGTGGGAAAGTAACCGTCCACGGCACATCCGACACCTTCGGCGGACTCAGCACGTAACTCTGTGTAGGACTTGCCGTGAGAGCCGAGAGGCAGTTGGGCTGATCAGCCTGGAGGAGGGAAGGGGAAGGGCTCCTAGGACTCGTGGTTCCAAGTAGGAGTTGGGAGCGGAACTCTTCACCAGAGAGACGATGCTCTGACAGCAGGAGAGAGAGTTGCAGTCGCATCCACCAAAGTACTAATCATTCTCTGGAGCGAGCTAAAGTCACGAGATGGAGGGTGTCCATCTGTCTGGGCCGGCGCTCGCATCCAGTGTCCACCCCCCCCCACCGATCCCTTCCTCTCAAGGAGACTGCGACAACGGGGCCTGACCCGCAAGCTTGTGGCTGAGCCCGGCTAAGCCAGAGAATCTTTGCTGATCCCTTCTGTCCAGCTGCCTGTGAGCCCAGAGCCAGCAGACACTGGGCCCCTCGGCACAGCGGACCTCAGCCCCCGGGGCCCCCATCCATTGGGAAAGGGAGGAAAATGTGTGCACAGGGTCCACCCCCACGTCGCTGTCCTGCTCCGACTCCTGATGTCCTACAGCTCCGAGCCGGCGTGGGTTTGCCTGGCTGGTTTCCGTCTTTACCAAGCTGTGTGCTCAGATGGACAGATCTGTGAAGTCTCTTCTTAGCAAAACCACCTCAGTCTTTCGGGTTAGCCTACGTGTGTTACGGCAAATTATAAAAGTACTGGAAAGCCGCTTAACACTCACGTGATCTTCAGTCCCCAGATTTAGGTTAGAGGAGACCTCCGTTCATCTCAGGACGTTCAGAGCTCAGGCTCTTGTCCCTCCAAACTCTGGAGACCTTCTAAGCCAGGAGTGCAGCCCCTCTGCCCGCCTCTGGCTTCCCGTCCCTCCTCCCAGCCTTCAGCTGTCTCCTGCTGGAGTTTTCGGAGGCTGTTCGTGAGCTGTGGCTACTTCCCAGGACGGTCAGAGTCCTGCCTTGATCCGGACGCAGCGTCCTGACTCCTGGGGCCTTTGCCACCCCTTAGCTTTTGAAACCTCTCTGGGATTCACCTTTTCCAGTTTCGCTGAGATGTGAGCTGGCTCTGTGGTGGGCGCTTTGGTATCTCGTGTTAAGTGATTCCCGGCCTGCCAGGCAACCAGGCTGCCCAGACCAGTCTGAAGGCCCGTAGAGACCTTACACTGTTTGATCGTCACATGGGGAACGGGAGGCACGCTTGTTCTGGAAGGATTCCCGATATCACAGTAACGGACGCGCAGCCTTCTGGAACATAACAGGCCAAATAATTCTCAAAGGAATTAACGTAATATATTTTCCGTGACCGTAACGACATCCCAAATGTACGGAGGGCTGTTACAGGCCAGGCCCTGTGCCGAGTGCTTCCCACGTGCGAGCCTCACAGCGGCCTCCGAGACCGGTGCTCCTGTGACTCTCGTGTGCGGATGAAGAACTTAAGGTCCCAGAATTGGCAAACATGAGAGCCGTAACTGAGCCCACGTCTGTCAACTCTGGGGAAAGCTGATAGCATATTTAAAACCAGAACAGCACCTTAAAAATGTACATTTGATTTAGTCAGTCAACTAATTCTGAGCTTCTTTCTCTAAAAATATGTTTGTCCAGCACCAAACGTGAACAGGAAGTGGCAGAGCTGAAGAAGGCTCTGGAGGAGGAGACGAGGAACCATGAAGCTCAGATCCAGGACATGCGACAGAGGCACGCCACGGCCCTGGAGGAGCTGTCGGAGCAGCTGGAGCAGGCCAAGCGGGTGAGTGAGGGACAGGCCGCCCTAGGTCTGACGTGTCCGTGTTCGCGGGCGACTCGCCCACAGCTCCGGGGGGCCCCCCTTCAGGAAGTGCGCTGCAAACCACCAAAAGCTGTATGCCCTTGGTTTTGTGTGTGTGTTAAGTGGGTGGGTCCGGCTGCCATCTCAAATCCCACATTCTCCCAGGGTGTCCCTCCATCAGTGTCCCCTTCTGATGACTGAGCTCAGAAACCTCGAAGGGTCTGAAGTCTCTTTCGTGCTGCCAGCCAGTCCCCGAGTCCTGCTGGTTGTTCCCATGCCCCTTAGCCTCCCCCATCTGTCTTCATCCCTCCTCGTCCCTCCCCGCCCCGGTCTGTCTCAGGCCACTGTGTGCAGTGTCACTGTGCCTGTCCCCTCCCATCTCACCCTGGCTTCCCGTCCTGACCGTGCTTCATCTTGTCCACCCTCTGAGCCCTGAGCAGACAAGTCGTCTTCCTCGTTATTCCCCGTCCTCCTCCCCCGTGCATTCTGCTCTTGCTCCCCCACCCAGCCACGAGCCACCTTCTGATTCGTGCACTCACAAAGCAGCCCTGACGGGACGTTGATATCCATGTGCATCCGTCACCACACCGAGTATTCGACATGTGTTACCTTTGGCTTTTACTACAACTTTGTGGGGTGGATTCTGCCCCCGGGGTTTGGAGATTACCGAAGGGTCGCACAGCCAGTAAGCGGCAAGGGAGAGAGAAGCCAGGGAGTCTGGCCCCGGAGCCCCCACGGAACCCCCAACTGCACAGCCTCAAAGGCCCGTCCCCAGGCCTGGGTCCTCCCGGGGTGACCCCTGCAGCCGGCCAGCCTGCTGTGATCCCCTTGCACCAACATGTGTGCCCTCGTCTGATGCACCCGTGTTAGTCTCGCCCCAGCAACAAGACTCACAGCTCCTTATTAAAAATAATTCTCTTAATTAACAGAACGTGTCTTACACCAAGGGTAACGTGGATATCCCCCCCCCCATGTGTCACCCCCATGCTGCACTGACAAGGATAAAGTCCACGGTGCAGTGAGCCCCTATGTACCTGGGTCTCCTCCCCAAGGCAGCGTGTGCCGGGGTGCTCCGCTGTAGGGACTTCACCCTCCAAGGAGAACAGAGGTTCTCATCCAGACGCTGAAGGCAGACCACGTATCGGGCGCGATCCCACTGATAGAAAAGCAGTGCCTTGTATGGAGTGTTCTAAAAATAGCAGCACATCTCTTCCCTTGCCTCCTAGTTCAAAGCGAATCTGGAGAAGAACAAGCAGGGCCTGGAGACGGACAACAAGGAGCTGGCGTGCGAGGTGAAGGTGCTGCAGCAGGTCAAGGCCGAGTCCGAGCACAAGCGCAAGAAGCTCGACGCGCAGGTGCAGGAGCTCCACGCCAAGGTGTCGGAAGGAGACAGACTCCGCGTGGAGCTGGCCGAGAAAGCAAACAAGCTCCAGGTAAGCCCCGGGCAGCGTGGCACTGGGCCCTGGACGGGGCCCCTGCGGTGAGCACGCCCTTCCAGAATCCCTGGCTCGTTCAGTAACGCTTACGTGAAGAGTAGACGGCATGAGGGCACCAGGCCGCTCGGCCAGAGGAGCACGGGACTGTTGATCGCGGGGTCGTGAGTTCAAGCCCCACGCTGGGTGTAGAGAGAACTTAAAGAAATACCATTTTTAAAAACAGTAAAAATTAGGGGCACCTGAGAGGCTCAGAGGGTTAAACATCCAACTCTTGATTTCAGCTCAGGTCAGGATGGACTTGTATACAGCCAGGAAAAGCGCTCCAGCAGATGAAGATTTGTGGGTGGGGAGAGATGTACGTTCTGTATTGCTGCGCTGTCAGACACCCAGAACCGCCCCGCGGTTCAGTGACTCACTGCGCCCACTCCCAGGACGCAGCGCGGTCCTGCTCCCGGCCGTAGTTCTGACAGTGAAAGGATAAAGGGGAAAGGTGGGGGCCCCTGAGGACGCCGGGTGCGAGCTCCCAGCAGTCCTCTCGCAGGCAGGCCTTCCCAGCGCCCCGTTCCTCCAGGAGCGAGTTGCAACAGTCCGCGAGGAGTGCGGTCTCCCGGGGAAGCTCGTGGAGCCTGCCCAGCCGTTTGGTGGGGGGCTGCTTCTGTAGGACCCTCCGCCTGACACACGCCAGAGTTTCAGATCCCAGAAGGGAAGCAGGTGCTCAGCGTAACGCACCGTGTCTGCACAAGCCACCTCGGCACAGTGAGCCTTTCTATTTTAGGGAAAGGTGGGTGCTTTCTGGAAATCTAAGTTCCCGGATGCCTGCCACGAGCCAACTTAGCAAGCAGGCCCTTCTAAGGAGAGCAGTCTCCAGCCTCCTCTGTTAACTCTTTCCTGCACATGCGTCCTGCAGTAACGTGTGTGTTCTCAAAAGAGAAGGTGATAAACAGTATTAGTAACTGTCATCACGCGTTACCGTATGTGTGGCGGGGAGGTGAGCTGAGCCTACATCCGGCTCCCTGTGGGCGTTCTCCCTGTCCATCCTCACACCGCCCCCTGGGTGAGTCTGGGAGCCTCAAAGAAGCTGAGGCGCTTGCTGCCCTCTGGCGCCCCCTGGCGGCTCTCGGAGCCAGAGCTGAAGGCTGGAGGTCTCCGTCCAGAGCCCTTCACCATCACGCTGTTGCCAAGACCACGGAGCCGTGGGCTCTCCAGAAGCTGTTGCCAAAATGAGTAGACACAGAATGTCATTGGCTGGAGTCACGTGTATAAATGTGTCCTCTGTGCGCCTCCCCTTTGCTAATATGACCGGGGGACAAACCAGAGTGAAGGGGGCCCCACTGTCCCTGAGGAAAGATTACAAAAGGTCTTATACCATGGGGGTTGGGGGGGGGTTACCACATTAGTCATGAAATCTGACCATAGGAAATAGCTGAACATTCATGATAAATATACACCACCAGATTTTTTAAGCTCTTAAACTAAATACTAGGAGGTGAACTTCTTTGAATCTCTGTAATAAAGTTTTCAAGTTCTACGAGAATATGAACGTACTGCCCCTGCCCCAGCACAGGGTTAATGCGTCTTAGTGTGGAAAAGGACCAAAACACAACACCTGATCTCAGAGCCTCTCCAGGCAACACAGCAATTCCTGGGAGGATTGAGTGTTCTTTCTGTCCCTTCAGGATAAAACAAGATGGTAAACCGGAGTTAGGAGAACCCCACTGCGCGTGTGGGCTCCACCGTTCTCATCGACCCCATCCTTTCAGTAGAGACTCTGAAGTTGTCCCATGGCGGCTGGGGCTGTTGAGGGGCGGCAGACCCTCCGTGATGGGAGTCTTCCTTAATTGGGTTTGGCAGTTGCAGGATCACCCCCCGCCCCCGAGTACTGCTCTGTTTGTGTGCGTTTAAGAGTGGTGAGTCTGAATCTTGAACTCCTCGCAGAATGAACTGGACAATGTCTCAAGTCTTCTGGAAGAAGCAGAGAAGAAGGGTATTAAGTTTGCTAAGGACGCAGCTAGTCTCGAGTCTCAGCTACAGGACACACAGGTAATCGGGGGGGTGAGGGCCCCTGATGGCAGCTCTGCCATGTCTCGAATCTTCAAGCTGGTCCCAGGATGGCTTTCTGGTCATCTCTGACTTTATGCTGTGCTCTTATTTTGAACCGTCTTGCTCTGTGGCGGGCCTCGCTGCTCAGGAACTCTGAAGCTCGTGCCTGGACGCAGAGCCCTTGGTCCCTGTCGGCGGGCATGCGGGCAGCCTGGGATGCGGCTCAAGCAGCCGTCCTACCGTGCGCTCAAGCGTCGCTGGCCGTTTGCACTGAGATTGTTTTGGCTGAAATTCCATGACCCTGACCTCACAAAGAGTCTCTACCGTAAAAGGATAGGTTGAAGCTTGTTAAATCTCGTATCGAAACCTTCCTTGGGAATGTCTTCAAGTCCAAGAGAAGTCAGGATGAGGACTCCAATGTGAAAATAGTGTAGTGCTTTTTTTCTTGGACTTCTACATCTTTGTATTAAATTTTCTAACTTTATGGGAACGTGCATTTCCTAGGTGCTGGGGATACAAACAAGGTCGGCGTAATTGGGGCTTTCACTGTGCAAGGCACATCGTGGTCAGCACAGAAAGCCCCCTGCATGCCTTTGAAAACTTTCAAGTCTGACAGGAAAGACACGTTTGCATTGACACTTTAGGAAAATGAGTCTGGCAGAAAGTATAAAGGACAGACCGTGGATGGGTGGCCTGATCCCTGCAGGGATCATGATGAGAAATGCCAAGTGCCTGAACTAAGCGGGGGCCAGGGGAGCAGAGAGGAAGGCCTGCCGAAGTGTGGAGATGCAGGAAGGGCGGCAGGCTGGGCCCCTGCGTGGACGGGGCTGCCATTCCTCGACGACCAGCGTAAAGCAGTATCTGTTAGGAGCGTTTGTAAAAGTATCGTGTGTGTTTCTGAGTCTTTTCCGCTGCTTAACGTCCCTGGGTATTGCTCACACGCCGAGGTGCCCTGCTGTGTGTGTAAGTGGTTTTGTTTTGGCGCCTGATGTAACCCAGCGTTGACCTGTCGTGCATGCAAACAGGAGCTTCTCCAGGAGGAGACTCGTCAGAAGCTGAACCTGAGCAGCCGCATCCGGCAGCTGGAGGAGGAGAAGAATGGTCTCCAGGAGCAGCAGGAGGAGGAGGAGGAGGCCAGGAAGAATCTGGAGAAACAAGTGCTGGCCCTGCAGTCCCAGGTGCGCGTGCCCCCCCGGAAGCCGCATCGGCCTGGATGGCCCTGCGGCGCTGCGTCGTCTCAGCCGCACTGGGGACAGTTAACTGGGTCGAACTAAACTGAGCCCGTGAAGTCAGGTTTTTCCCTTGACCCAGCCACATGCTGATGCTGCGTGGGCTCTTAGGGTACCGGAAGCGTTTAAAATAAAGCCCTAGGACCGTGTCCACTATTCAAACCAATCATCCCTTTGTGGATTATTGGCTGAGAAATTCAGTTTCAGTCTCAGGTTCATTTGCTCAAAATCACACAGTGTTGATCTCGAACTCACTTTCCTCTTTATTCCTCCCCTGTAAACATCAATGGGGTTGTTTGACGCGGATCTCTCTTCCTGTAAAACCTAGCTCACGGATACCAAGAAGAAGGTAGATGACGACTTAGGAACAATCGAGAGTCTGGAAGAAGCCAGAAAGAAGCTCCTGAAGGACGTGGAGGCGCTGGGCCAGCGCCTGGAGGAGAAGGCTCTGGCCTACGACAAGCTGGAGAAGACCAAGAACCGCCTGCAGCAGGAGCTCGATGACCTGACGGTGGACCTGGACCACCAGCGCCAGATCGCCTCCAACCTGGAGAAGAAGCAGAAGAAGTTTGACCAGGTGGGTCCTCCGCGTCCCTGTGTCCCAGGCTCAGGTCTGGCAACACATCCCGTCTCCTCCTGGCTTTGGTGGTTTTTGGGTTACAATAATCTCAGTTGAAAGCCGCACGTATCTATAAAAAGTTAGAAAAGGAGAAAAAAGAAAGAGAACGCCCCTCATGTCCCGGTGCTGTGCTTAGCAGCGAGTCAGACACACCGCGGGGAGACGTGGTTCTCCATCGTTCGTAGTAACCCGGTGCCTCCCGCCCCGTAGCTGTTAGCGGAAGAGAAGAACATCTCCGCCCGCTACGCGGAAGAGCGAGACCGCGCGGAAGCTGAGGCCAGAGAGAAGGAGACCAAAGCCCTGTCCCTGGCGCGGGCCCTGGAGGAGGCGCTGGAGGCCAAGGAGGAGTTTGAGAGACAGAACAAGCAGCTGCGGGCAGACATGGAAGACCTGATGAGCTCCAAGGATGACGTGGGGAAGAACGTGAGTAGCCCCGGGGACCATTCCGGGGCGGGGGGGGGGGGGGGGGGGGGG
>NW_024423786.1:61121455-61146137 GCF_017311325.1 Ursus maritimus | reverse complement strand
ATGCAAACAGGAGCTTCTCCAGGAGGAGACTCGTCAGAAGCTGAACCTGAGCAGCCGCATCCGGCAGCTGGAGGAGGAGAAGAATGGTCTCCAGGAGCAGCAGGAGGAGGAGGAGGAGGCCAGGAAGAATCTGGAGAAACAAGTGCTGGCCCTGCAGTCCCAGGTGCGCGTGCCCCCCCGGAAGCCGCATCGGCCTGGATGGCCCTGCGGCGCTGCGTCGTCTCAGCCGCACTGGGGACAGTTAACTGGGTCGAACTAAACTGAGCCCGTGAAGTCAGGTTTTTCCCTTGACCCAGCCACATGCTGATGCTGCGTGGGCTCTTAGGGTACCGGAAGCGTTTAAAATAAAGCCCTAGGACCGTGTCCACTATTCAAACCAATCATCCCTTTGTGGATTATTGGCTGAGAAATTCAGTTTCAGTCTCAGGTTCATTTGCTCAAAATCACACAGTGTTGATCTCGAACTCACTTTCCTCTTTATTCCTCCCCTGTAAACATCAATGGGGTTGTTTGACGCGGATCTCTCTTCCTGTAAAACCTAGCTCACGGATACCAAGAAGAAGGTAGATGACGACTTAGGAACAATCGAGAGTCTGGAAGAAGCCAGAAAGAAGCTCCTGAAGGACGTGGAGGCGCTGGGCCAGCGCCTGGAGGAGAAGGCTCTGGCCTACGACAAGCTGGAGAAGACCAAGAACCGCCTGCAGCAGGAGCTCGATGACCTGACGGTGGACCTGGACCACCAGCGCCAGATCGCCTCCAACCTGGAGAAGAAGCAGAAGAAGTTTGACCAGGTGGGTCCTCCGCGTCCCTGTGTCCCAGGCTCAGGTCTGGCAACACATCCCGTCTCCTCCTGGCTTTGGTGGTTTTTGGGTTACAATAATCTCAGTTGAAAGCCGCACGTATCTATAAAAAGTTAGAAAAGGAGAAAAAAGAAAGAGAACGCCCCTCATGTCCCGGTGCTGTGCTTAGCAGCGAGTCAGACACACCGCGGGGAGACGTGGTTCTCCATCGTTCGTAGTAACCCGGTGCCTCCCGCCCCGTAGCTGTTAGCGGAAGAGAAGAACATCTCCGCCCGCTACGCGGAAGAGCGAGACCGCGCGGAAGCTGAGGCCAGAGAGAAGGAGACCAAAGCCCTGTCCCTGGCGCGGGCCCTGGAGGAGGCGCTGGAGGCCAAGGAGGAGTTTGAGAGACAGAACAAGCAGCTGCGGGCAGACATGGAAGACCTCACAGGGGCCTGAGGGACCCGGGGAGGCCTCACCCAACCGCGAAGTGGTCCGGGGGGGTGGGGGGTGACGTCTCCGGGGAGAAGCTGTCAGATTCTCTGCGGTTGTCGGTTCTCGTAGTTCTCATGGCAGCACTGACAGGTGGGGAGGCCTTGAGGCCTTCACGGGCCCTCCCCGCCCTCCCCTGCGTCCTGGCGGGGGACGCTGAAGAAGGGATGTCCTCGGCCCGAGTCGCAAGTAGTCACCAAACACAAGTACCGCGAGGGCTGCTCAGATGGGGGGCCGGAGGCACCTGCAGCTCTCCCTGACCCCAGCTTTCCTGGTTGAGACCCTTCGTTTTCTCAGAAGGCTTCAGACGCTCTGCGGAGTCATTCACGGTCTGGAGATTTCTACGATACGGTCCTTTCACCGCATACACAGTCCTCGAGAACTGTGATGATTTTTATGTGCCCCACGCCCCTCCCTTAGGTGCATGAGGTGTGGGGGATGGCGAAGCCAGGCCTGGGGCTCAGCTCTTCCCCCAGCCTCCGTTCTCAGCAGGAGAAGCCACTTTACCTCCTCTCCAGCCCACGTTCTGTCATCTGCCCGATGGACAGGACACGGCCCCCGTTTCATGAAGCTATGGCACATGCACTTTGAAAAGCTGAAGTCTCGTTTTCGTAGATGTGGGTGCTCTGGCCCCCTCACAAAGGAGGGAAGACCATCCTACCTTCCTGTTGGGTCTCCAGCAACCTGGTGCCCAGGGCCCCAGCGCCACAGGCAGGAGGCCACCCAGAGCAGAGACAGCCATGATTACACAGGGAAATGCAGAGCAAGAACGCCACAGTTGCGTTCGTTGTTTGGGGGTGTTTTTTTTAATCAAGTAAGCTCTCCGCCCAACATGGGGCTCGAAGCCACGACCCCGAGATCGAGAGTCAAACGCTCCCCCAGCTGTGCCAGCCAGGTGCCCCGTTGCTTTCTTGTTCGTAGCAGTCATTCGCTAGAATGATCAACAGTCACACATTCGTTCCACAGACATTTCTTTTGTGCCTAAGAAGCACCAGACGC
The DNA here is from genome assembly GCF_017311325.1 of Ursus maritimus. Lineage (NCBI taxonomy): Eukaryota > Metazoa > Chordata > Mammalia > Carnivora > Ursidae > Ursus > Ursus maritimus. Next base: position 61,143,867 of record NW_024423786.1, on the reverse strand, counting down.
TGCGCAGACACCAGGGCCTCCTCACGCCCTGCCTCCCGCTGCCCCTGTGAGCCCCAAAGGGGAAATACGGCGCCCGCTGCCTGAAGGGTGTCTCAGGGTGGATCGGAGGGGACGTGGGGTGGAGGCACTTGGCCCAGAGACCCTGGTAGATCTCTATGATGGGGATCTTTGTCCAGAGAAGGGTTAGGTCTCTGTTCTCCTGCACCCTGCTTCCCAGACCTAACACCTTAGTATTTAGAAGTTTCCACGTGCATCTTTGGCCCCGGCCATCTTCTCCACAGCAAGACGGGATGTCCTGGAGGACCTTTGACACACAGACGGCAGGCAGATGGCCAGTCAGCAGACCAGTTCCTCTGACACTGTGCTCGTTTCGTTGTTCTTTGGCTTGTAAAGCTCGCTCAGCTCAGGGGTATCGGAGACCAACTTAGTGATTAATGGAGCGTGTGTCAATCAAGAGCTCCGTTCTGTCCTCCAAACGGCACACTCCAAAATGAGGAGTGGCAGAGACCGCAGCAAGGGAGGTTAGGGTGTGTGTGACATGTGGGGGAAGCCGCCCAGGAGGGACCAGAGTGGCCTTCGAGCCGCGTGGGGGCCTCCGACGGGAGAGGACCCAGATGGCCGTCCTTGTCCGTGCCTCTGCCGGGTCAGCTCCGCTGCTGCTTGCTGTAGGTGCACGAACTGGAGAAGTCCAAGCGGGCCCTGGAGCAGCAGGTGGAGGAGATGCGGACCCAGCTGGAAGAGCTGGAGGATGAACTTCAGGCCACGGAAGACGCCAAGCTTCGCCTCGAGGTCAACATGCAGGCCATGAAGGCGCAGTTTGAGAGGGACCTGCAGACCAGAGACGAGCAGAACGAGGAAAAGAAGCGGCTCCTGGTGAAACAGGTGGGTCGGAGGGAGCGCGGCCTCGGGAACAGGAACCTGCCTGTTCTCGAAGTCCGGTTGTGGGGCAGCGCCCTGCTCGTTCATGGCACCACATGTTAGTGGGAGTAACACCAGTGCGGTCGGTCGTTTGTTCTTCACAATTCAGTGCCCTCGTGTCTGACTTCCGGTTTCTCAAACCCACTATTGCTGACGAGGCAGGAAACTTGTCAGTAATTAGATAGCCTTTGGTGGGATCTCCAGAGAACACACAGGTTCAAGTTCAGGGAGTCTTGAACGTGTGGGTGAGGGAGAGAAGCCATCCGCAGCTGACGAGGGGACTCGCCATTTCTGAAGTTCAGATCACAACTCCTCACGGAGCCAGTCCTCAAAGGGAAAAAAGCCAGACGATTCTTTTTTTGGTTTTAAAAAGTTGCCAGGCATTTAAGATTTGTATACTTTCCTGAATGTATGTCCGATTTCTAATTTATAAGTTCACTTTCAAAACTAATTGTGGGTATTGTGACAGTCCCTTGGAGTTGGTGGTATCAAGTGTTGGACCCGGGATCTGTTTTATTTTGTTATTTTCATGGCACGAGTATTTAATATTTTAGCCATTTCTTGCTAGGTAACTAATGACCTCAGACTTAGTGACTTACAACGGCACTTAGCTCCCAGTTTCTGTGGGCCTGGAATTCTGAATCGATGTGCGGGGTGCGTCGTCTGAGGGCCTGACTTGGGCCAGAGGACCCATGACCAGGCTGGCTGCCCCCCCGCCCCCCCCCCCAGCCCGGGGTCCTGGCCCAAGACCTCGGCTCCTTGCCGCAGGGCCTCTCCACAGGCCCTTGAGTATCCCTGCAAGAATTGTCGCCTGGCTGTGACCTGTGTCCGTCACCTTGGCTATGAGCCTGAGGTCAAGGACTCCGACTTCCCGCGTGCCCCCGTGGTAGCCCGTGGGAATGGTGCATGCGAGGCGTTATGTTAGAGACCTCTCTGACCACACTTCAGCTCCTGTGGTTTTCCGCAGCAGACAGCTGCCACAGCGTCACTGCCTCCGATGCCAGGCCGCCTGTCCCTGCGAGGGCACACGTGGGTCTGGCCAGGCCTAACCCGATGCCGTCCACCAGGTGCGGGAGCTGGAGGCAGAGCTGGAGGACGAGCGGAAGCAGCGGGCGCTGGCAGTGGCTTCTAAGAAGAAACTGGAAATAGACCTGAAGGACCTCGAAGCCCAGATTGAGGCGGCGAACAAGGCACGGGACGAGGTGATCAAGCAGCTCCGCAAGCTTCAGGTAGGTACGGCCGCGTGTGTGCCGGACATGGGGCGCCCATGTGGGGTGCACGGCACCCCCTGCTGGCCGGCCGCGCTCACAGGCCGCGGGTCCCGGGAGCGCAGTGCGGTTGTCGCCCTGGGCTGCACTGTGGGTCAGTAGGCAGGAACGCGGCAGTGCGTCCCTGTGTCTGCAGGATGTGCCCCCCCCCCCCCAGCAAGTCTTGGACGGTGCTGGCGTGGTCAACAGGGGGAGCATCCGCCAGGGCGATCACGCTCTCGGGGCTCTGACAGCCTCTGGTGACGCTTAGCTTAGCCTGGAGTCAGCCAAGAGGAAGGCGGCGTTGGTCGCCCCCCTCCGGGGCCGTGGGCTTTAGTCCTCCTCCCGGTCTGATTTAATCCGCACTTCTGCTCAAACGATGTGCCAGTTGTCACCATCACCGTGTCAAGGGGATTTCTAGGACTCCGGGTTCTTGGGCCCTCTCCCACTTCTCTGGGGGTGGGGATCAGTCGGTTAGGGTAAAAGCTCTAGGAAATGTCCATTCTTTTGACCGTGATGATTCCACATCTCAAGAATGTGTGCTAACAAAATACCGCCATGAGAAGAACTATTTGTACACAAAGATCGTAGCTGAAGTGTGACGCTGGGGATGACGACGCAGTGATGGGGCCGGAAGGAGGAAGACAGCGCAGGCAGCTTCGTTCACGGCCACACACGTGGGTAGATGTACGTGTACAAGACAGGTAGACGGACAGACATACTCAGGAAAAGGTTAAGAGGAAAAGTCAATCCTGGGCGACAGGTTTAGGAGTAACTTATGTGCTTCCTTAGACTTTTCTAAAAAGCTAAGTACAAGGCCCTTATTTTGACGCGTTAATTACACAAGTTACGAAGCACATTGTAGAGAACATACGCGACATTGATTTTATTTATGTACCAGCTGCATGGAGATGGGATTCACAGGCCACGCAGCTTAACCGATTTAAAGTATTTTCAGTGTTTTTTAGTGTATTCACAGGGTTGTACAAACATCACCACTACGTTCGGACACTTGGGTTCCCTCTAAAAGGAACCACGCACCCGTTAGCCACCACTCCCCGCTATCTGCCACGTCCAGCGCTCATCACCCACGAGTCTACTTTCCGTGTCTATAGATTTGCGTCTGCTGGACACGTCTTGTAAACGGAATCGTAACCTATGTGGCTTACAGCTGCCTTCCTTCCCCCTTCCGTGTTTTCAAGGTTCCTCGTGCCGTAGCCTGAATTAGTACTTCTCAGCTACTGCGGATCACGCTGCTATGAACGTTCACGAACGTTTGTGTGGACGTGTGCTTTCAGTTCTTCGGTATATACGTACCTAGGGTGGAAGTGCAGGCTCTGTGGTAATTCTGTTTAACTCTGAGGAACTCCAGCCCGTTCCACAGCGATGGTCCCGTTTTGCTGTGCGTGAGGATTCCAGTTTCTCTGCGTCCTCACCAGTATCTGCCATCAGCCATCTTTCACAGTCATCCCCGTGGGTGGGAAGTGGCATTTCACTGTAGCTTTGAACTGCATTTCCCTGATGACCAGTGATGAACATCTTTCCATTTGCTGATTGGCCGTTATCTTATCCAGGAAACATCTCTTTCAATCCTCGGCTAACTAAGTTCTCTTTAATAATGGAGTTGTGACATTTCTGTATGTATTCCGGATGCTTCTTGTAAGATAGAAGATTTCCAAATATTTTCTTCCATTTTCTAGTCTGGTCTGTTCATTCGCTCGGTGGTATGGTGTACGGTACAAATTTTCTAATTTTGATGGGAGTCCAGCTTATTTCTTCTTATGTTTCTGGTGCTTTTGTTATCAGATCTGTGTGAACTATTGCCTAATCCGAGATCATGAAAAGATATATTCCTAAGAATTTTATACTTTGGGATTATTTTAAGTCCATTGAGAGTTAATTTTTATGGTATGGTTTTTGATGTATAAACCCAGCCTCATTCTTTTAGGTATGGAAATCTTGTTGTCCTTTCTTTCCCCCATTGAATTGTCTGGGCACTCCTGTTAAAAATCAGCTGACCATCAATGTCTGTGTTTGTTTCTGGACTCTGTTCTAGTCCGTTGATCCATAGGTCTTTTCTTATGCCGGTACCACACTCTCGATTGCTGCGGCTGTATACGTTCTGTAATTGGGAAGTGTGACGTCTCTAGCTTTTTTCTTCTTTTTCAAGATTGTGTACTATTCTGGGTTCCTTACAATTCCGTATGAATTTTAGGATCAACTTGTCAATTTCTGTAATGAGGGGGAGGGGAAGCCAGCTTGAATTTTGACAATGTGTGGACTTAGACCAGTTGCAGAGGACCACCGTCTTAACGGTGTTGTTCCAGTGCATGAACAGGACGGGGTCTCCACTGATTTAGCAGCTCTCTTCCCAGCCATGTGATAGTTGGTAGTTTGGGTATGCAAGTCATGTATAAATTTATGCCTAAATGTTTTATTGTTTTTGATGCTTATAAGGGTGATTGCTTTCCTAATTTGGGGGATGTTTATCGTGTATGGAAACAATTGATTTTTGTATCTTATAACCTTGCTGAACTCGTTTATTCTTAAGGTACATTCCTTAAGGTGTTCAATATACCAGGTCATAGCAGCAGCAGAAAAAGCTGGTTATTTTTGCTTAAAGCCTTTCTAATCTGGATGTCCTTTTTTTGTTCTTGTCTTGGTGTAATTGCTCTGACTAGAATCTCCACACCCGCATTAAACAGAAGTGGCAAAGTCAGACATTCCTGCTTCGTCGCTGGTCTTAGGGGGAAAGCATTCAACCTTCTGACCTTAACTAGGATGTTAGCTATTGGTTTTTCACGGCTGCCTTTACCAGAGTTGAGGGAGTCTCCTCTCATTCATTTTCTTAAATGTTTTTATAATGAAAGGGCGTTAGGTTTTATCCAGTGCTCCTTCTGCATTTATCGAGATGATCCTGTGGCTACATTAATTCATTTTCGGGTTTCAGATTAACCCTGCATTCCTCAGATGCACCCACTGGGTGTTGGGTAGAATGACGTATAAAGGCACAGCGGGTATAATTCTTGTTATATGCTGAGGGATTCACTTTGCCCCTGTGTTCATAATCTGTTGGATTTCTTGAGGATTTTTGCATCCGTGTTCATAAGAGATATTGTTCTAAATGTTTTCATGTGATACCTTTGTCATTTCCATGTATATTTCTATTCTCAATGGCTGGACATTACTATTATGATCTGGAAAAGATAGGTTTAAAAACTAATTATGAAAACCACTCTAAAACCTTCTCCCTATTTAATCTTAGGCGCAGATGAAGGATTACCAACGTGAATTAGAAGAAGCTCGTGCATCCCGGGATGAAATTTTTGCTCAATCCAAAGAGAGTGAAAAGAAACTGAAGAGTCTAGAAGCAGAAATCCTTCAATTGCAGGAGGTGTGTCTACTTATTCATCCATTTGTTCAAGAAATATTGGCCCTTGAAATCTCTCAAAGAAATGTATCTTACTGTCTTGGTGGCCTAGAATAACTTCACGACCCATTTTTAGATAAGGCGCTGGACCATCTTACTGCCTCGGTACAGCAGCAGGGCTCGCTGGTCACATTCGACGCTGCTGTGTGTATATCCCTCTGCCTGGCCAGAGGCCGAGGGGCGGGTCAGCCTCGTTCCACGTGTGAGAAAAGGCAGTGGTGTTTAATAATGTTGGCAAGCGTCAGGAGCATTCAGCTCCGATGGTAGCGTTCTCAGGGTGCCTTGTTTTATACAGAAGCACCACGCGTGTGATACTTACAAGGAGAGATGTAGGTTTCATCGAGTTCCTCAGTGAATCATCTTGCGATCCATTCTTTCATTTCTCTTCTGCAAGTTCTCCGGAAGAGGGGCTGATGAATGGTTACCTAGGGTCTGGGGTTCTAGCAGCGGGGGGCACACCTGAATACGTACTCTGTGTTAACGGCTTTAGCGTGCCCCACAGGAACGGCACGTGCTCGGTGCGCACACATCGCTGCATGAACGGCGATCAAAACTTACTGCAACCTAGAAAGACAGGGCCAACTTCAGTTAAAGTTATTACCAGTTAATATGAAAAAAGGAAACTCCCAAACCCCCACCTAGAAATGCTGGCTTCGGTGTTAGCAAAGACAGCTACAGATGGGGGGTAGAGCTTGCGAGGAGGGAGGGAATGCACTTGGTGTCAGGAATGGAGAAGGAACTGAAGACCAGGCGAGTAACACTGAGCAGACCCCAGAGGCAGCTCTTGCTGTGGATCCTTTTCTGTTTCGTGGACTGTTTTTGCTCCGGTTTTTATTTCCTTCGGATTTTTTTCTGACTGTTTGAGTTGCACACTCATTGACCTTCAGGCTTTTCTCTCGTCTGATTCTGCTCTGAGAACACGATGAAGTCCCCTCAAAGTCCTGTTCACTGTGTCCGGCAAAAATGCTGGGCTCTCGTTGCCATTTAAGTTCTAAATTTTTTTTTAAGGATTTTATTTATTCTAGAGAGCACTCGAGAGGGGCGAGGGGCAGAGGGAGAGACTCTTAAGCAGACTTCTGCTGAGTGTGGAGCCCGACAGGGCCTGAGCTCATGACCTGACGTGAAACCAAGAGTCGGCCACTCCACCGACTGAGCCACCCAGACCCCTAGTTCTTCATTTTTCTAGTCTCGATGATGCTTTCTTCATTATTCCATAAATAATTTTAAAAGTATAGTTTAAGTTTCCAAATGTGTGAAGTTTGGTTTTGGGGAGGTTTTTTGTTTTTTGTCGTTGATTTCTGTTTTGCATCATGGGTAGGAATGCTGAGAGCAGAGCAGCTTCAGGGCCTGGAATGTAGTCAGTCTTTTTTAAAAATGCTCCACATGTGCTTAAAAGGACCCGTGTGGTTCGTGCAGCTGACGGGACTACGCCCAAAGGTGTCGGGACTCTGGGAGCCGGGGCGCTACCCACCTACCCAAGTGTGCTCCCTGCAGCCCGGCGCCCTCCCAGCCTCGTCAGACAGTGTTCATTTCAGGCCTCAGACAAGGGACTGTTGCATTAGGGAGAACAGACCTCCCCCGGCCCCCGGAAAGCGAGCCCTGCCCTTCTCTCCATCTCTCTCTTTGTCCTCCCTTCAGGCCCCTCTGTTCTTCGACTCGTAGGCCCCAGGCTCCCCCCTCTCTCCCGTGGGGCCCCCAGCCTGTGCAGCACACCCAGCAGTGGACACGAAGGGCCCCTGGCTGGGCGCAGGACGATGGGGCACCGGAGGCCAGAGGGTCGAGCTGACGCTCACACGGTGCTTGTTAGGCAGAGGCCCTTGGGTCCGGCCCAGAGCATTCTGCCGGCCGCCCTGGCAGTTGGGCTCGCTCTGTCCCCCGCATGAGGGCTGTGTGTGCTGGAACCTGGGCCTCTCGCCTGCATCCCGCGCACTAGCGTGAGACGTGCACGCACGTGCCAGGCACCCGGGCGAGCTCTGTGCGCAGCCCTGTTCCACCGGCCTCTCTCGGAAGGGCCGGCCGGACAGGGAGGAGTCAGAGGCCTGGTTCTCTGCTGTCGAGCAGCCTTAGGACTTGGCAGGTCACCTCCCCCCCTACCCTGCGGGCAGGGGTGCGGCCCTTACACTCTGTCCTCTCCGTCTTCACCAGGTGGGGTGAGAAATGCGCCCTGCCTGCTTCCCGTGGCAAGTCCTCTTCCTGAAGAAATGTGTGGAAAAGCTGCCACAGGCAGTTCTTCCCACAGAGGACTGGCCAGCCCGGAGCCGTCCCCTCGCCCTGCCCGGTGTGCTGGTGCCACCCGCCCAGCCGCGGAGCCTGACTCCCTTCAAGAAAGAGGCCCTGTTTAGCTAGCCCAAGGGCTCACTCTCGCCCCCCCAACCCCCACAGGAGCTGTGACCCCGACTGTCCACACAGCTGCCGTGTTTCCCGGGCCTCGATGCTCCCCCGTCCCCAGACTGTCTATGGGACACGCCAGGCGGCTGCAGCCGACAGGACAGTCCGATTAATCCCAGTCTCCTCTTCCTCAGGAACTGGCCTCGTCCGAGCGAGCACGCCGCCATGCTGAGCAGGAGAGAGACGAGCTGGCGGACGAGATCGCCAACAGCGCCTCTGGCAAGTGAGTCTCCCGGCTGCGGGGGGGCCTGTGGGGGGCTAGAGACCACCTGTCTTCTCGGGCACCCGTGGTCTGTGCCCCTTGGGGCTCTCCCACCACCCCGGGAAGGCCACGCTGTCCGGCATCTAGAAGTCAGGAGCTGATTTGCTCATCTGTTCCAAGTCTGGGAAGACGAGCACAAGATCTGGGCCTCCAACCCGCCTTGCTGCTGGCTGGCCACACCACCCTGCAGGTCACACCTCCCCGTGTCAGTCACTCCCATGTGGACTAGGTGTGAAGGCACGATGTCTGGAACTCACCCAATTTCCACAGACCGCACGCAGCCTTGCAATGCGAGTCTTGACGTCCACATTCATTCCGTTGGGCAAGTGGATCCCTTAAGACCTGCCTTCCTCTGCCTTTTTCACAAAGTCCCGCTTTTTTCCCGCTTTTTTACGGTGCTTTCTGCGCCTTGGGGCAGGTCCTGGTGAGGACGTGGCATTTTATCACAGTGCGCCGGAAAACCCGCGCCATCTAAGCTAGGGCGTGCCAGGGTCATCTTGCCTTTTCGGAAGGGGACCCCGGCCGCTGTTCGGGCCCGCTGGAAGGTGACCACAGCGGTCCAGCGAGAAGGGACGGGGGCCCGGGCTAGGGTGGCAGGTGTGGAAGTGTCACTGGCAGGACTTGCTGACAGACGGGGGGATGGGAGCCAGAGAACGCGAACAGTCAGGAACGCCGCGGGGGGGTTGGGGGGACAGCCCCCCTTGTGTTTCTCGGGGCCACGCGACCCCAGTGCTGAGCGGTCTCCTCCTCTCCCCGGCCCGGCCAGGTCTGCGCTGCTGGATGAGAAGCGGCGTCTGGAGGCGCGGATCGCGCAGCTGGAGGAGGAGCTGGAGGAGGAGCAGAGCAACATGGAGCTGCTCAACGACCGCTTCCGCAAGACCACGCTGCAGGTGCCCGCGCGGCGGCCTGGCTCGGGGAGGGGCCGCGCCACCCCTGCGGCCTGGGGCCCGAGCCACTCAGCCCGGCTCTCCTCTGCAGGTGGACACGCTGAACGCCGAGCTGGCGGCCGAGCGCAGCGCCGCCCAGAAGAGCGACAACGCGCGCCAGCAGCTGGAGCGGCAGAACAAGGAGCTGAAGGCCAAGCTGCAGGAACTGGAGGGCGCCGTCAAGTCCAAGTTCAAGGCCACCATCTCCGCCCTGGAAGCCAAGATCGGGCAGCTGGAGGAGCAGCTTGAGCAGGAAGCCAAGTAAGAGGGTTTTGTTGCCACTAACCCAGACTTCCTGCGTCTCGGCTATAGCTGATGTGGCTCGGAAGGCGAGGACATGAGCACACGGGACCGGAGTGGGAGACAGAGGTGGTGTGAGCCCCCGGGGACGGCTGGCGACTTCCCAGGTGCCGTAGTTTACAGCCTCTCCCCCCAGAGTTGATGTGGGGACCAAAGCTTTCCTTCTCAGAGCAGAGGGCAGCTCAGCATCTCCGTGGTGCTGCAATACTCGGGCCTGACGGGGGCCCGGGGCCCAGACACGCAGGCCCGCACTCAGCCCAGCACCACCGCCCCCGCCCCGGACCCAGCTTCCCCGGACCTCCCACTCCCCAGACCCCAGTGCGCTTAAAGAAAAGGGCTTGTTCGCTGGGGGTTGTAATTAACATGACTTGCCCTTTTCAGTGAACTCCGGGGCTGCCCGTTTTGCATCGCATTTGTGAAGGAACAAAAGCACGTTTTCTGTTCTCAGTGCAGCTGAGTTCCCTCTCCAGCAGCAGGGCCGGTGTGCACTGGTCTAGAAGCACTGTGACCTGCTTGGCTTTAACCGCAGGGGGAGTGTGGGGTTCTTCTGTCTGTCTCACCGGCGGCTGCAACAGCCCCAGCATCCGATACGTAGTCAGTAAATTTTACATTGAAAACAGTCACTTTGTAAATTAGGTCTTGGTTTGTTTTGTTTTCCAGGCTGAAAAGTTAGGTAATCAGAGTAACCAGCTAAGGTTTTTGTCCTTAAAAAGTTTGAACTGAATATACAGGGCAGGTGTAGCTTTTTTTTAAGATTTTATTTATTAGAACAAGTGAGAGAGCACGAGTGGGGCGGGGGAGGGGCAGAGGCAGAAGCAGACTCCCCAACGAGCAGGGAGCCCACGGGACTCCATCCCGGGACCCTGAGTGGAAGGCGCCCGTGGGGCAGGTAGCTTTGATCTTCGGAAGATCACTGAAGTGACCACTGTCTGTGCGTGAAGGAATAATGAAGGCACTTTTTCTACCTCTCAGCGTTAGGATACGTTACAGGTAATCCATATTTTAATCAGAAGGGGAAAGTTTCTGGTCATGTTAATTAAATTACTCTGGTCAGAGAGCTCTTGGAAGGCACTCCAGCATGTGTCCTCTTCCAGAGAAAAAGGACTTAAATCCTTTCCCAGTCCGTCATTTCCAGAGTTGCTCAAACTAACGCCTTGGTCGTCCTAACAGGGAACGAGCTGCCGCCAACAAACTCGTCCGTCGCACAGAGAAGAAGCTGAAAGAGATCTTCATGCAGGTGGAAGATGAACGTCGACACGCAGATCAGTATAAAGAACAGGTAGGGGGAGAAGACGAGCAGGGTCACTACATCTGCCCTAGAAGTACTCACTTAGCAAGGACGCCGGGCCAGGATGAGCTCCGTGTTACCAGTTGACAGTGACATCGAATGTTTCAAATAGTATTTTCTTAAGCTCGTGTTCCAACAACCAAGGGCTGTTCCTCGTCCGCATCAGACGCTGGGGTGCTGGGGACACAGGTGATTCAGATGTGGCCCCTGCCCCTCAGGGCTCTCCCTCTGTCCCCGCCCCCCGAGGCCTGAGCCTTGCCACTGCAGACCCTGGGAGGGAAGGAGAATGCCCAGGTCTGGGCCCAGACCCTTCCCTTTTCTTTCCCGGGCTCGGTCAGGCACCCGGCTCTCCCTACCGCCACCCCCAGGACTGAGCGCCACCGAGGGCAGCTCTGGACCTGCAAGGCGCTGGCCAGCGTCCGCACGGCGGTGTTCTCGTGGCCGCTCTTCCGGAGGGGCTTTGTACTTGAATCACAGCATAACATCCGAGACGGCCGTACTGAATGCAGGAACAAGACCAGCCGTCCCATCTCTGGGGCTAGAGATGGTCCACATGGTTGGCTCTTCTGTATTCTGCAGAACGGCCATTCCTTTCTGTCCTCCCCTAGGTCACTCGGGGAAGCTACCGAATGAATGGTGTCGTTTCTCCTACAGAAAACTCAAGGGTGAAAATAGGACTTGACCGTTAGGTCTCCTTTGGCAAAGTTTGCTTTGTAGACATTGGCTTTGCTGAGAACGGCAGGCTGATCAAAGGCCTTGGACCGGCCCCCAGTCGCGCGCGCGTGTAAATGCACTCGTCCGTATGTGCGTGTGCTCACGCAGCTGTCGGGGCCCTGAGCCGTGCCCCACGCTCAGGACGCGGCCGTGCCGAAACCCAATTCCCCAGTTTGGTGTGACCCGGCTCGTGTGACCCCCCCCCAGATGGAGAAGGCCAACGCCAGGATGAAGCAGCTCAAGCGGCAGCTGGAGGAGGCCGAAGAGGAGGCCACACGTGCCAACGCGTCTCGGCGGAAGCTCCAGCGGGAACTGGACGATGCCACGGAGGCCAACGAGGGCCTGAGCCGCGAGGTCAGCACGCTCAAGAACCGGCTGAGGTGAGCGACCCTGGGGGCTGGGTGTCTGTTTACGCCCAGAGCTTGTGAGAACAGCTGCGTTTGTCGGCTTAGCGTTTGGTCCCGAGGATGCCTCCGACTCCTGCAGGGCTCCCCGCTCACGCTCCTGAGTCGCGGTGCGCTCTCGCACTCAGGCTGCCCCATGGGCAGCGGTCCCTCAGAACAGAGGAACGGGCGGCCCGCCAGACACACGGCCGCCTGGCGTCTGTCCCTGTGCAGACGTCTGCAGTGCGCAGGTGCGGGCCCTGGTGCCCGCAGCCCTCCCCCCGCCCGTCCACACACTGGACCCGGCGCGCCCCAGGGAGAGGACGGAACAGGCAGGGCCGAAAGCTAGACTCTCCCCAGAACAGGTTAGCACGGGCGTCGGCGGCCCTTTGGCCACAGTGTGTGGCCCGCAAAGCCTCCATTACATAAGGATGAGCTGCCCCTCGGGGAGCAGGTGACCCCGGCCTCGGTCCAGCCCCCTGCCTGTTCCTGGGGCAGCTGCCGCAGCCGCATCGGACCGTCTTGGTCCTCTGAGGGCCCCCCGCTCGGGGTCCACCGGCTGCTGGCCAGAAGGGACAGAGCCTTTCGGAATCATGCCCCCCAGCCGTGCCCCGCGGAAGGAGTGCAAGGGTGGTGTGCCCGGGTGGCCGAACAGCTTGACAGCCGCACGTTCCCGGCTTCACCCCCACGCATGCGCTCCCCCTTCTCCCCAGGCGGGGTGGCCCCATCAGCTTCTCGTCGAGCCGCTCCGGCCGGCGCCAGCTGCATCTCGAGGGGGCCTCCCTGGAGCTGTCAGACGACGACACGGAGAGCAAGACCAGCGATGTCAACGAGACGCAGCCGCCCCAGTCCGAGTAGCACCCCAGGAAGCGAAGCCCACGGGATCCCCCGGTCCCCCGCCCCGTCTAGGAAGTTGTTGGCAGCGCTGGGATTCCTTAGGAAAGATCAACCGTGTCTTACGGCTTTCCGGCCGGCCATACTGTATCCCACTTCAGATTTAACAACTGCTCCCCTTTTTCTATATATACACACACGAAACACACCTATTAAACAGAGAGTCTCCTCATTGCATCTATTTTCCATATATTCCTCGAGAGACCATTTTCTAACTCCTCACGTTAAGAAGAGAACCATTTTTCAGACCAAGTCCAGAGCCTCGTCGCCCGTGGCTGGGTTACCGGGGCAGCCGCCCCACCGCTCTGCATGCTCTCTCTCCAGACAGGTAACTTCGTCCTGTGTTCGTGTGGCCCCCGACTCCTCAGCCACGTCGAGTCTCTTAGAACATTGTGGACCCTAAACTGCACTTATCTCCCCAATAACGATCAACACTATTTCAGTGAGCAAACTGTGAAAGGGGCTTCGGCAAGATGAGGAGGGGTGGGTGGCAGCGGGGGAAGCCACGTCCATATGGGGTTACCGTGCCCCTCTCCCTTGAGTTAGTTGGTGGTGTCCCCGCATCTCTTCCCGTGAACTGTCCTCGGCTGGTCTGTGCACAGAAGGGACAGCGGCCACAAGGCCGCCGCCATTACGCGGACTCTGCACCCTCCGGCCTGGCTGAGCCTCGCGGGGGACGGAGGGGAGCCCTCCCTCTCTAGCCAGGCTCGCATGCTGACCTTGCAAATTCAGCCGCCGCTTTGAGCCCAAAATGGAAATCTTGGTTTTGTGTCCCAGACTTAGTCCAGGTTTGCCCGGGAGGCTGACGGAGCCCCCGGAACCAATACCATCTGCCTGAACGTTGACATGCCAGTGGGTGTGAGTCCCTGTTCCTTTGTCCCCCTCCCCTCGGACAGTGTCACAGTGAACATCTAGCATTCTGGTTTCGGTTGATAGGTGAGCAAACTGACATTACAGAAAGTGCCTTAGACACTGCAGTACTAAGACAACGTTAACTCTGACTTGCCTCTGTAACGATGTAACGTCTCCGTTCCGACTGTGCTTCGTATCAGTACCTCTAGTCGAAGTGGTTTTACGGACGTTCGGTGACAACGAATCAGTGTTCATTAGACACCTTGATCCTCTGCAGCGTGCTTGAAAACACAAACCTTTGGGGTTAAAAGCTTTAACATCTGTTAGGAAGAATTTGTCATGTGGGTTGGAATCTTCGGTTTTCCCCCTTTATGAATTCTACTGGCTGTTGACCACCAGACACCTGACTGCAAATATCTTTTTTCTTGTATTCCCATATTTCTAGACAATGATTTTTGTAAGACAATAAATTTATTCATTATAGATATTTACGCCTGCTCTGTTTACTTGGAGGAAAAAGCACCCGTTGACAATAAACAGACCTCAATAAACAAGAATAATCACGTGAACATGGAATCTGTCTTCTCACCTTCTGTTCTCGGCCCACCTGTGACCTGGTTGGAGGCTGGGAACCCCCAGACTGAAAATGGGGACAGCCAGGCCCACGGTTTCGGAGGGTGCTGTGCTCCCAGAAACAGGCGGATGACGGGCTAGCTCCCTGGGCCGTCTGGGCTCCAAGTCCTGCTCTCGCAGTGGCCTCAGCGTGTAGACGTGTGGGGAGGGGAAGGGCCGCTGGGGCTGGACACCCAACTGTGAATGGACAACGGCGCGATTCAGGGCAGCAAGACGGACCCTCCGGGAGGGTTCCGGTCACCAGTCAGCGCAGCTCGGGCCAGCCTGGCTCTGCCTGGCCAGGCTGCTTGGCCGCGGTGGGGATATGAAAACAAACAGGCACAAAATGCAGGATCGCGTTTCACGCACGTGTCCTCACCCTGGCATTCAGGTCCCCAGGGATCTGGAATTCAGAGGCTTTTCTCAAAAAAGTATGAATTCCTCCCTGTCGGCTGGTCTCACTGGTGTTAACGTCCACACTGTCCCCGACAGCTCAGCTGCCCCGTGCCAGCCTAACCGGGAGAACCCTACGTGGGCTGGTTGTGGTTCCTGATTCCACAAAGACGCTGATCAGAAAGAATCTTCCCTCACTCGACAAACCACTGCTTCATCGTCCAAGGAAAAGCAGTTCATAGAACGGCGGGGCGCTGGCAGCCCCAGGAAGAGGGTTTCCGGGAGCTGGACTCTGTGTCAGAGACTCAGAGGGGCCAGCTGGCATCCGCCCAGCAGCGCTGGGGCCCATCATCCGGAAGGGCTCCGGCCAGACAGGGAAGCCCTGTCCTCTGCTGAGATGAAGTGGGGACGCGGCGAGGGTGTGCTGGGGTTTTCACTCGCGGTCCACACTACACGCCCTGTCTGCCCCGCCACATCACAGGCGCCCCCTCGTCTAGGGCAGACGTGCCGGAGGTGACTGGATTGGCTTGTGGGGATCACGCAGCTACTCCGAGCCAGGTTGGCTGGAGGGTCCACCTCTGAAACCCTGCCGTCGGAGAGACTGGAGCCCTGTCGCCGATCTGCCCACCCCTGGAAAGCCCACCTCAGCTGAAGCGGGAGCCAGACGACCAACCTGGGCTCCCCAGCAGGCCTCCGTCTGGCTCTCAGTCTCACCTGTGGCCCCTTCCTCCCAAAGCCGGTGTTGGCGGGGAAGAAGAGTGCTCACAGTTGTCGCGCTCCAGGGAACACCACGCCCTGTCCCGGTGGAACCTGACTACCTCCCCAAACCAAAAGCGATGCTGGAACAGGCCACGGGATGGAGCCTTTAGGAACGTGGAGAGGCGGGGCTGAGACCAGAGGGGAGTCCCTGCCCACACAGGCTTCCTCGTCACTCTGGAAGGGACAACATCTGCACTGGCAGCCTTCCCAAACGTTTCTGGGATGCTGTGTTCTGTGTTGGCTGCAAGGGCCAGGCGGGCCCTCCCTTCCGGGTGCAGCCGGCTGTCATTTGGGAATCTAGCCAATCGTGCGACATGTCCCCTGTGATTCTTGTTGGAAATCGGCGATCAAACTCTCAATAAGGGTGCACTGACACGATGCCAGTCTTCAAAGCCAACATTACGGTGCCTGCGTACCGTCCGCAAAAAGTGGGACCATGTCCTTCCACCCTTTACCGAAACTAGAAATTCACGTCTGTTTCACTACGCCAGTGAGTTCTGTTTTCTCAAAGTAGCCTAATGGCTCCGCCCCTGCTCACTGACATCCAGGAACCGCAGGTAACGATGTCATGTGACACAATCAGACCAGGACACACCAGGTCGGACCGGAACAGCCCACCACACACTCCCTCCCTCAAAGTACCACACCGCGCCGGCTCTAGCATGCCCGCGTTGGCACACGTGTGAAGTCTCACGCATCCCACAACTGCCGTCAGTAGGGGCAACGGTGACATGGGTGTCATTGCCAGACTCCTCCCTGTAAGGTCAAGAGAGCCCAACATCAGATCCTACAGAATGAGTACCAGCAGCTTAGAAGAAGCTTCTGGAGCCAACAGTGGAAGACGGTTTTCAGAAGTGCTACGCCCCCAAGCGCTCACCATGGCACAGAAGACAGAGAGTTTGGGAAAACACAGACAACTCCAGGTCACAAACGCTCAGAGAGTCGAATCACGGTGTGAAGTTTTAGGAATCTCTCTCACATTTTAGTCTAAAGTCTAAAAAGGCTCTTTCAATAAATATAAGAAGTCTCAACGATAAGCGTTTCTGTAGTTCCGACTGGCACATTTCTCTTAATGGTTCACAAAATAAAGGTGAGTCTTGGAAGTGCAGGGTCTGAAATTCTATGGAATTTGGCGGGTACAGGGGTGGAGCCTGGGGTCACCCGGCTTTTTAACTTCCTCAAGGGTGACCGCTGGCCATCCAGCAGGCCCAAGAGCCCCTGCTCTATGCTGCTGGCTCGAATCTCCGGCTCTCTCGGCCCAGTCTTTGGGCCAACTTGGACAATGAAAGAAAATCAGTATCATTACTTCCATTTTAAAAAATGATTTTGGGGAAAAAATGAATTGGGGCAACTTTATAGAAAAATGTAGAGAACCCACAAACTATCTGCATCTTAATTTTTTTTTTAATGAAGCTGTTCACCTGTGCCCACCATTTCCCGCTGGCCACGCCTATGTCCACGTATCCGCACGTCTGCACCCCTGCTTCACCACGGCTCTGTGGGGAAGTCATCCTGCCATTCCCCGGCCACGAGACATTCATGTTACTGCTCTCGAGATTCTTTTATTTGTTCTTACTACCACAGGCTATTTCACCAAAAGGAGAAAGAGAAGAGTTTTCATAGCTTATCACATTGTTACGCTGACCAAAGGCTCCGAGAATAATCTAGTGACACCAATAACGTAAAAGTGAACCCAGTCCCCTCAGTTCTAGGTGATGGTGCAATTTGCTGATTTCTTCCTCCTAGCTAAAGCAGTCATCCTCTTTGAAATAAAAACCAGTGTTTCTTAAGTCCCTCGTCTACGTACAGGGCGCAGTGGGGCTCTGAGCTCATGCCGACCCCTCTCACCGGACCGTTAATCCAAGCACGTGCCGGGGAGCCCACTACGGCCCAGGCCTCCCACCTGCGAATCGCGATCCAGGCAGAACGGGGGCAGCAAACTGGACTCTTAGAAAACACCCCCCACAGGCAAGTGACATGTCGGTTCAGTTTATATCTCGTTTCCCCCGGGGAAGGCTTCAGAGCGGACAGGAAGCCTTAACGTAACTCCTGTGGGTGTGGACGGACGGCTGAAGCCGGGCTCCGAATCGTAAGCACGCGTGGCTCAAACCCACGCGGTCCCCCCACACCAGCACTGGAGGCTGTGTTCTGTCTTCAAATTTGCCTCTTCGCACGCCCGTTACCTCATCAAGGAAATCCCTACATTGCTACTCAAGAGGACCGTTCTTCCTTAAAATTAAAAAAAGGCCTACTGTCTTCCCCCAGATCACACCTGTAACAGCCGTGGGACCAGTTTTCAGAGCTGATGCTCTACGTCACAGGAAAACGGTTTACAAAGACGCCTCCCGGCCCGGCCCCCGTGTTTCAGACAGACTCAAGTAACAGGCCTCCGTCTGTAAGGTCAAGCGAGCGCTCTCAATCCGCTTTGCAGGCGCGAGAGCTGCCCGCCGGCAAGTCAAGCTGGAACGAGGAAAAGGCTGCTCTGAGCATCTTCTCGAACCATCCCCCTTCCTGGCCTGGCTCCCACCGGGGCTCGCACAGCTGCTCACGGGGCCGGCCAGGCAGGACAGGGCCGTGGCTCCGCCCGGGACACCTCTCCTTCCCCAGGGGTGCCACTGTCCCCCGGGCTCCCGGGAGAGGCCAGCGGCGCCCTGGCACAGCTGAGAGAAGCAGAGGCAACGCAGGAGACAAAGGCCGATGAAGCCTGTGCCCCTGGCGACAGAGGTCGCGCCGGCCCCAAAGCTCATCCTTCCCCAGGGTCCGAAACCAGCTCATCTCCCGAGGCAGCAAACGGAGGCCAGGCCAGCGAGGCCTCCGGTTTGGAAAAGCGGAGCATAAAGCAGAAAAAAAAAGCCCAAGCTCGTTTCCGATCCTGGCTCTTCCGTGAACTCGCCGGGTGAGCTCAGGCCAGGCGCTTACACTGTGGGCCCGCCTTCCCTTCCGTAAACGGGTGAGCCGGCTCTCCCCGCTCTCAGGCCCCCTGTATCCCGTCCTCCCTGAGACTCAACATCCCCCCTCCGGCTTCTGCTCTTGCCTGAGCAGGTTTCCGGCCACTCTGGGCTGAAAGGAAGTGGCACGCTGCCTCCTACCCTCCTGCAGGAAGACCTTTCGGGAGCACGGCGGGGGCAGGGGGGCAAGATGGAAACACTTGGAGGCAACAGGTGGTCCTTCAGCACCGGGAAGAGGAGCCCCTCCATGCAGAGGACAGCGGCATGGGGACCCCGCTCCGGGGAGGGCTCCTTCCTGAAGGTTTCAGCGAGAGCCAGGCTGACCCGGGCGTCAGGCAGCCCGGGGTGGGGGGAGGACCCACCAGAGGCAGGAGGCTGACCAGCAAACAGCCGGCGGGACTCACGCAGGCGGCCCGACGCTCCACGGGAGCGAGGACGAAGCAGCACCTGGAAGCGCACGATCCAAACGGAACGCTGCAGCGAGCCCAGAAGTCAACCAGCTGCCTCGGGGGCTCGTAATATGCCGGGGCCGCTGCAGCTACAAGACCCCAACACCTGCGGGTCTCTGCGCGAGGAGCCCGGGAAGGAGCCCGCCGCACGCCACTGCCCCCGCGGGGGCCTGGCCCACACCGTCGCGGCCCACGACACGCGGGCTCCCGCAGCCAGGGCCCTGCCCCAGCCGACAGACACACGGCCTGCACGAGCCGACGCCAGGAGCGCAGGGCTGGGAAGGCACTGAGAAGTCACCGCGGAGCCAGGGCCGAGGACTCAGGGCCCGAACTGGCCCTCGCGTTACCTGCAGCAGCTCTGCCTCCGTCACAGACCGGCGCTCCCGTACGAACAGAGCACCGCCGGGCACCTACACCTCTGACCGAATCCAGTCCTTCCAGGCCTGGTGCGGAAGGCAAGCGGGAGTTGCTGCCCGTCCACGAGACTGGAATTTTCCCTGCAGCCGCTTGGCCGGCTGCGCAACCGGGCCCCGCACCGGCCGCCGCGAGCGTCTCTCGCACGGTCAGCTCACGACATAACCTCCAGGACAGCCAACAGAAGCGATTCCTGCCCACGTGGTAACAGAAGAAAATTTTGAAAACGTACCCTTATTGTTTCTCATTCGCTTACAAATTTGATTCACTTTTCATTTCCTTCTAGTTTTAAAACTACAGGCCGCGCTCTTTGCCCGCGCTCGTCACTAGAAGCAGCGTGCGGACCGCGACAGGCTCGCACGGGCCCCGCTTTACCCGTTCCTCGCGCCCAGCCCCTCTGTCTTTGCTACCACACGTCCGGTACCTCCCCTCACTTGCCACCACCACCCTGAGGGCGGAGGAGAGAAGCCCAGACCCAAGGAACGTCCAGGCCCGAGACACGGACGCGGGTCGTGAACGGGAGCGCAGCCGGACGACCCGCTCCCGGAGCCACAGCCCGGCGGCCGACCTCCCCCGGCGGCCTGCTCCCTCCTCCCCCACCGCCCGCGGGGCCGGCCCGGCGCCACGAGCGGAAACCAGCCCCAGGAGTCAGCTCGAGGACGCCCGCGGGGGCACCCGACGCCTCCTCGAGAGGCCGCCGGGCTTGTCCCCGCGCCGGCCGTCGCCCGCTTCTCCCGTGTCGGAGCCCGAGGGCCCGCTCTGGACCCGGCTTTGGAACTCCAGGTCTTCTCTCTCGGGCCGCAGAAACCCAATAAAGCAACCTCGGTCCTTTGTTTTCTGTGAAATTTATTGTTTCCACATTAAAAGATTTTTTGAGGGGAAGTACTTTCTCGTTTTCTCTTTACCCACATGATGACCCCAGACGGCCGCCCGGAGTAGGACGCCCTCGGTCGTTAACATGCCGTATGAATTCCGAATAAATAAAAGCTACAAAGCCCAAGTTATGTACAAATATCTTAGGCAATAATGTTACAAACCTATGTACAATAAAACAAATGTAAACAGTCAATGCAGCATGAGAGGAATCAAAGGAGACACAGGACCCCACGTGCGGTCGGCCCGCCCCCGGAGCCGGCGCCCGCCAGCCCCCGACTCAGGCCACGCGACCCTAACACAGCGGGACAGGCCCCCGGAAGACAAACACAATGCTCTGAAAGATGTCACTTAACTGAAGGACCAGAAAGCTGGCAAGGAGGCTGCCCCGCCCCCCACCGGGAGCCACGCGGAGGACGGGGACACAGCACAGAGGCTCCGCGCTGCGTGCGCCCGGCCCCGGAGGCTCCTGCGATCTGGGGTTCACACGGGCATTTCACTGCTCTGGGCGGCGAGTCTATGGAATGATAACTGTTAAAGTAAAACCAGAAAGTGCAGAAAACGTTCCCTAATTCAGTGACCTTCGTGACTGTGCCAGCAACAGGCCAAACTGTGGGGAGTGGAGCTGGGCGACACATGATCATGAGCACTGAAGATGCTTGGGTGGGAGCTTAGGAGGAGGGCACGTGTTGACCTGATCTGGGGGAAAACTTCTAGAAGGTCTGCAATGTCTTAAACACAACTAAGTCCTATCGGTACAGCAGGTGGGAGCTATGAGGCAGGTGCGATGAATGGGTACTTCCGCATCCAGTGACCAAGGAGTACACGTACGTATCACCTTGTGACCCACAAAAGTGCAATCATGTGAAACCAACGGCACCACGGCGAGAAGAGAAAATAGCCAGCATTGATAGCGCGCAGAGTCCTGGGGCCGGGCAGGGCCCGGCAGCCGCCACCGCATGCAGCCTGCCCTCTGCCGGCCACGGGGAGGCAGACGCAGGGGCCCAGGCTGGGCCCAGGCACCGAGGGGTGAGGCGTGGGTGTCCTGGGCTGCTGGAGGAGGGCAGGAGCCCCCACCGGGAGGCCGGGCACTCACACACTGAGAGGCAGCATACCCGGTGCTGACGACGGGCGCGAGGAGCCCAGACCAGGAGGCGGCGGCGCTGGGTCAAAGCCGTTTACTGCCCTGTGGGGGTGACCAGAGCAGAGAGGGGAAGGGAGGGGAGAAAAGAGAGAGAGAGAGAGAGAGACGGTCATTTAAAGTCACTCGACACAACAAGAAATGCACTTGCTCTCTGTTAACTACCCCTCTTCCTGCACAGGGCGGAATCCCAGCGGCCCCAGGAAGGGCGGCGCCTGGGAAGCAGAGACTGAGAAATCGGAGGACGGAGAGCAACGCGCTCACGTGCTCCCTTCCCCACGACTTCGTCCTGCCAGCCACTGCCACCACAGCCCTGACTTCCCCCCAGAGCTGGTCTAAGTGTCTGCCGGTAGGGAACTAGCTCAAGAAATAGCGGTACAACTGAGCGATGAGGATTACACGGCCATTAAAAACACATTCCACAGAGTTCTTTAACAGCACGGGAAAATACTCAGAATGTAACGAATGCTAGGTCGTAAGAGCAGGTCACCAAACTGTATACGTTCAATGATGTGAAGGGAAAAAAAGTGGTATACGTTCCAGATTCTAAACTCCAACCTCTTCTGTGGACCTTACGTCTATGCAGCTAAATCTAAACTGTGGGGAGCTACACACACACCCACACACATATATGTATATAAAATCATATATGTTCTAGAAAGAAAATTTAACAATGGTTACTCTTCCTCCATCTGGGTAGTGGATAATTTTGTTTACTACTTTCCACTTTTTTATTGTTTTCCAAATCTCCTTACAACGTACACGAATATCTTCATAAAGGGGAGAAAAGTAACTCTGTTAAATTGTCTGGCAATATCGGTAGGGGTCTCTGCGGATGCGCGAGTGCCCTGCCCCGCCCCAACCCAGCCGGGGCCTGCGCCAGCCCAGCACCCAGGCGCAGGGATGCGAGCACCCGGCCCCGCCCCGCCCCGGCCCCGCCCCCGGCCCCGCCCCCGGGCCGCACAGCCACCAGAAGCAGCGAGGGAAGGAGCGCAAGTCCTGGAACCTCTCTCTCTCGGGAAGCCAGCCCAGCCCTTCCATACCAAAGCCCTTCCCAGGAAGATTTGTCCCGTAGCAATTTGGGGGTGCAGCCAACTGTGGGGGCTGCAGTGCACCATACGTGCCATCGCTGTCCCCCCACCTGCTCATCAGAGGGGCCCGGGACTTGAGGACAGGCTCAAGGAGAGAGGTTCTCTTAAAAAAGGCGGGGGGGGGGGGGGG
>NW_024423786.1:61027469-61121445 GCF_017311325.1 Ursus maritimus | reverse complement strand
GGGGGGGGGGGGTGCCACACATTCGCTACAAAGGTACCGTTCCATACACTGAAGAAGTGTGATCTCAGAGAAGCAGGCACACAGAGACAAGGAACGATCCCTGACCCCTTTGAAGAAAGAGTTAACGTCCCAAGTAACTAACCTCCCGGTACAGTAGTTGAGCTGGAAAGCAAGCCGCCCACACACAGGCCAAGAGCAACAGGAGAGCCTCAGGAACGCCACTTCCTCCCTCAGTGATGTGCTCCAGGACCTTCCCTTTTCTTTCTGGGCCTCCCCACCACCCGTCCCCATCCTCCCACGGCTACCCGCGCCCGTGCCTCTTCTCGGGGCCGGGCCCACAGCCCGCGTGCCCCTGCAGCCTTCACAGCATCAGCCCGTCTGCCATGTGTCTGGCTAGTTCCAGAACCTCAGCGAGAACCAGGCGGGCCTCACACACGGCCTCAGCTTCCAACATGCGAACATCACACTCCGGCCTCTCCGAGCACGGCGGCCGCAGGACAAGCCCCACCGGGCGCCAAGGACCACCTGGCCCCATCCCACAGGGACACGTGGAAGCCCCACGACAAGGGCCCCACGCGCAGGTTTTCGGGCTGGGATTCTTACAGTCTCAAACCACACAGACCATTTCAACAAAACAGCAAACTCATCCCTATTGTTCTGCTGAAGAAACCAAAGCAAGCAAAGTCCAGCCTGAGCTCACCCCCTGAACCTGTCAGTGGGCGCCCAGGCCACAGTCCCCCTTCCCAGGCTCCTCCTGGCCGGAGGACACCTGACGGCCCTCCGCGAGCAGCAACTCTCGTGCTCCCGACGCGGCTCAGCTCTCACGGGAAAAATAAGCAGTGGCAACCGGCAGAGAAAAGGAGAACAAGAAACTCGACGGGCCATTTCCCTGTGCGGACAGAAATGAGAATCCTTGACGTGAAGGCTGGATGCAGCACAGAGAGCATAACCTGCCAGGCTCGCACCTAGCACTGTCTTCTGAGGCGAGGAGTGGGACGGAAAAAGGCCAGAGGGAGAAGAAAGCGGACCCCACAGGTGGAAGCAGCGGTCTGGCGAGGTCCCTTCCCGCGATGGCAAAGCCGTGCCGTGGGGGCAGGGTTCCAAGAGGCGTACTCACCACTTGGGCTTCGGGAGCAGCAAAAGAGCCGCAGGGAAATGTCCCAGTGGACAACGCAGGACTGAATGGAGAGGGAACGCACAGGGACAGAGACAGATCTGGGAATCGTCTGTCCAAAAAAGGTTCCAGAAATGTCATGGTCTTACCACCAACATCTGGCTCAAGAGTGTGAAAAATAGCGAATCGAGCTCAGCACAGGGCCTCCGGTCAGCGGTGAAACAGCAGCAGCAGAAGCGGAGAGAGGGGAGGAGCTGGTCAGCAGGGCGAGAAGCCTATCGTGACAAAGCAGAGCACGCAGACCAAATCCGTCGGCAGCAAGGGCCGGGGCACCCGAGTGCGGCCGCGGGCAGGAGAGAGACGCGCCAGAGCTGGCGTCGGAGTGGACTCGCTCCCGATCCACGGAGCCGACGCTCAGACAAGCACCAGCCAGCGCTGCAGACGGAAATGCACCTCCCTGAAAGGGCAGATCACACGCGCACGCATGTGTACACACACACACACGCACACACACGTCTCCATCTCCTGTCCCGATGCACACGGGGAATCCAAGAGTGAGCAGAGAGGGGAGAGTCCCCAGGCAGCAAGGCTCCATTACCACTGGTGCCCGCCTTGAGAAAACAGAAGACTCTGGTCAAAAGGAACTCAAGTCAAATGTGACCCCGGGGCCTGACAGCGACACGCGACCCCCACACCCAGACTCCCGGCGGCAGCAGCACGGCCACAGCGCCAACCCCACACCAGGAGCGCCGCCAGGCCTGCTGGCCACCACCGCCCAGGGACCACGGCCACGAGCTCCTTGAGCTCTGCACAGCTGAACCAGTACTAAGGGGCCGGAGTCGGGTCAGGCCGGAACTGCCGCGCTCACACCCGGGCTGTAAGTTGGTTAAAGCGGAGTCAGCCCCATGCAGTTAGTAAAACCAGCGTGTTACTGCACTCCCACCACACACCCAGATGGAGAAAGGAGGAAAAGAGCACAGCAAACAAATTCAGTTACCCATGAACAACGTGGGAAATATGACTTTTTCTTGCCTAATAAAAAAAAAAGGAAAAAACATTAAACAGTAATACAAGTACTATTTTCACAGCGTGCCCTACAATTGGTCTACGCCCACCTACACACAGCCCCAGTGAGATCACATTCGCTTACAAAATCGGGGCAAGTGATACTTAAGAGGCTGAATGAAAACGATGGAGAAAACAGACCGTTTTTGAGCGAAGTCAAGTGAGCGTACTACACGTGAGGTTCAGATGAGGGACACGAAGGGCTGTCAGTAGTTGGAGGACACAGAGCAAGGCCAGGCAGGAGGTCCAGAGAGCCACATTCTAGAACCTAGCAGAAGCCATCACAGACTAGATAAAACCCTGTTTCCAGGAAGCCCTCAAACCACCAGAACTTACAGAATATTTTCGAACCACATGCGCTCCCC
This sequence comes from Ursus maritimus, assembly GCF_017311325.1. Taxonomy (NCBI): domain Eukaryota; kingdom Metazoa; phylum Chordata; class Mammalia; order Carnivora; family Ursidae; genus Ursus; species Ursus maritimus. Next base: position 61,118,901 of record NW_024423786.1, on the reverse strand, counting down.
TAATGAGAAGGTGTGTCGTCTGGTTTCATGCGGGCAGGCCTCACGGCATCACAGGACCTCGCGGGCGGGGCGGGCGCATGCGCGTTCGCCCGCACCTCCTCTGCTGAGCCCCCCCGCCCCGCAGGTCTCTGGGAGTGCCGGGGAGACACAGGGCCGGTGCCGCGCACACACTCCTCAGTGGGAGGAGGGCAGGCAAGCTCGAGCTGAAGGCTTTTGAAAATGGAGTTTTCTCCCACGCTACCACTCCAAGCTCCCCACTTGCACACTTCTGTACGAAATGGCATTTTTGAACTGCCAGACTCCACAATGGAGCTGGGGGTGGGGACGCGTCCCCCCTTCCTGTCGCGGCTGGTACACACCATCATGACTTTGTCTAGTCAGCAGGCCAGCAGGAGGAAAGGCCAGGGTTCAAAGCCAGGCGGGGCAGAAGGAAGCCAGGACCAGAGCAAAGCAGCGAGGAGGTACAAACAGCGGAAGCACAGTTAGCTCCAGGAATACGGCAACGGGACACACGTGGTTCAAGAAGCAGGTTAATACTGGAGTGTGGACGTACAATCCGTTGAGTGTATCGACTAAACACTGAGGCCAGCCCACAGAAGCACGGTTAATCCGTAACGGAAACAGTACAGTTAAAAATTTGTACTACTCAGAGCAAAACTAAGTATCGTCTGTAACGGTCTCTCTCGGGAAGCACGTCTCCAGGTTCGGTTCAGGAAATAAAGCCTGCACGTGCATCCAGAATGTTCCTCAGGGGACAGGGGCTCCATGACAGAGCCCAAACTCCTGGTTCCGGGTGACCCTGCATCGTCTCCAGCTCCCTGAGACGGGGGTCCCTCTGTGGGCCAGCGGCGCCCCGGTGCCGCGTGCCCGGGCCACGTGGAAGCCAGGAGCAGTGAGCCCGCACAGACGGCGACCCCGCCTTCATCTGACTGTTCTGAGACTCCCTGCGTCAGAGGCATCGCCCCAAACCACCCGTTTCTGGTTCCTGCCCGTTCTCGCGTCACAGGGCATCTGAGGCAAGAAACAGGATTCCAGACAAAGACCCATGACTGTTCTACTGGAGCTTAATTACACGCTAGACAAAATACTTGTACTGTTTTCAACGCTCGTGAAGACTACCCTCAAAACTTTCCCTGTATTACTTGGGAGAAACGGCGACTTCCGTGTGAAATATCTGTGTATTCCACTCACCGTTACAGTATAAAATGGGTGCTCCTCAAGGTTGCCCGAAACTCCTAACCCTGAGGACAGTTAATTTTATACTTACTCCCCCTGAGGAACCCCAGTGGTTAGAATGAAGTTCTGATCTATATATTGCTACTTTCTAATGTGCTCCTTAATGGAACAGGTACCCTTCGGGTAGGAGTCCCTTCAGGGAGAGAGAGAAACCAGAACACTCTAATCCACAGGGGCGACAAAAAGAGGCTTTCCAGAGCGGTCTGTGTGCCGAGTCCTCCAGAACGGGCCACCGTTACTGAGGAAAGCAGAAAATACAAGCTCCTTTAAGAAACTGTGAACGTCTCTGGACTTTATCTGTCCTGTTTTCATAGAACAAGAACAAACGGGCTCTCCAGCTCCAAACAGCGACGGGAGCAAGGGAGCAGGTGGCCCGACGCCGTTCCGACAGCAGCTACCTGACGGGACCCGGTCCGCACAGCCCGACCACCGGAGCCGACTGGCTGGTAGCTAAGTGAAGGCACAGCCAGTGGAAGCACGACCACGCAGTGGTGTTTTTGACCTGAGGGGGAACACCGTGCACTGACAGGGAGGGATACTGGCCCCACTAGTCACGATGGGGGGCGGGAGCGGGTTGCAGAGCCGTATTTAAAGTCTAATGCCATTAAATTTACAAGCGTATAGCAGATGCATAAAAGTATGATTTTACATGCCTAAGAGTAAGTGGAAGGATGCAAAAATAGTGTGAAAACAGAAAACACCTACTCTCTCCTTACACACCTCTGCACCAACTGAAACGGTTTTGCATTAAGGACGTACCACTATTTCAGTCTTATGCCACTTTTTTAAACACTGTCAATTCCCCAAAATACATCTTCACGTCATACAAAATGTGTGTCCCCTAAACTGTATTCGATCCAGTGGTTTCATACTTTTCTAAAATCTTCAGACAACAGGGTTCTTGCAGAGTCTGCACATACACGACCACGGTGCTCTCTTCTACCCTTACCGACTATCGGCCAAGAAAATCCACCAGCCTTTAAGCGCCTGGAGAATAAGAACTGTTACCAGTCGTCTTTAATTCCCAGAGCCTAGGCACTGCTCCCTTGCAAGAGTCTGCTTCCCAAGACACAAGCGTCAGAGTTCTCGGGGCAACAGACTCCACGGGGACCAGAAGACAACAACAGACTTATGTCCCCTAAGACCTGAATGATACTGCTTCAGGGAGGTTCACCAAACCGAGTTTAGCTTTTCAAAGTTCAATAAGCTCACTGAATAACATGCGACTTTACTACTCAAAAAAAAATCACTTAAAAAGTCCAAGACTTACCCTTTGTCAAAGAAAGACGTATGTCCCGGTCGAGAGAGCTTTGCACTGCTGCTATTCATCCCCCCACAGTTCACATTCCCTGAAATATAGGATTTTCGTGATGCTTGGTCCTTTGCAAAATTCCTGCAAGCTGCTAGTTTGGATTCTAAAGCCTACGGAAAGAAGGAGGAATGATTGGCTTGTCAAAACAGTAGCTGTACATAAAAATCTGCATTTCAAACCATTTCTATTTCAAGACTAAAATTACACTCTCTTTGTTGATAACGGTAGCCATTCAAGCCACAGTCACCTCTCTGACAGAAAGAGGGAACGTTTACGCTGACCCCTAATGACCTCAGAATGATGCAGTTATTCCTCTCGGTATTACTGACGGATACAGACATACTCCTGACCTTACAACTAAGAAAACTGAGGCAAAGTAGGCAGATCCCAGGTCTCCTGACCCATCCGTGTTCCCTCCTAAGGGGGGGGACTATTGGAGAGTCATTAATTTCCTTATTCAAGACATCCGTCCATCCACACACTTGCCGAACGTGATCACAGAGCAGACACAAGCTGGTCTGAGGCCTCGGAGGGACAGACGCAAGGGCAAGTACTGGGTCCGGCACCAGGGGAAAGAGTGTGGTAGAAGATTCCAGAGCCGGAGGGTAGCAGACGGCAAGGCTGGGAAGGATGAGATCAGGAATTCAAGGACAGAGCTCTGAACAAATCAACCCTGGAAGGGTGGGCAGATGAAGACCCAACCAGATGACAAAGAGGAATGAGCGGGAAGGCAGGAAGCAGACCTGACACAGCATCAGAGAAGCAAAGGGAGGAAAGAGCTAAAAAAATAAAAAAAAACCCAGTGTTGAATGTTCCAAGGAAAAGCAGGGCAGAATAGCATCCGTCGGGTTGGGCAGCCGAGGCTCATCGGCGAGCAATTCTGGCGGAGCGAGCGGGGAGGAGAGTCAGACCAGGGTGTGCGGGGAGCGGGTGCGCGGTCAAAAACGCTAACAATAAATGGAGACACGCTTTCAGAAAGCTCGGCTGGGAAAGGGAGACAGAAGGAGGGTGACAGCCAAAGACAGACGTGGGGTTAAAGAGTAGCTGCTTTTACTTTTGCTTTTTAAGATTAAAAGCCTGTAGAATACGTGATACACAAATGTCACATAGGAAGTGTGTGTCTGAAACCTAACGGGTAATCCATAAAGATTACGTACAAATACTAAAATACAGTAAGAGGCTGAGAACACAGGAGACCTCGGCGAGAGGGCTGGAAGGGATGGGATCCGAGGCCCAGAGGGACAAAATTAGCCGTGGGCAGTAACGTGGCGCTTGGCCCACTGAGATAAAGAGGAAGAATGGCTACGAGCAGGGGTGATATTAGGAGGTAGCAACAGAGGTCAGAGAAGAGAACGGACAGTGGGAATCAGATGGCCTTGCTTTCTCAGTGGAGGAGGGTGCAGGGGTGGGGCTGGAGCCTCCAGTTCAAGTCCGTGGACAAAGGAGGACAAAGAGGTAGAAAGGGAGACACTCCGAAGAGCACGCGGGGCTGGCAGATAACCGCAGACCCAGAGTCCCGATGACATCTTGGAAGGCGGACGGTCAGCCGGATGGACAAACCGTGCGAGGACTCCCAAGGTCACCTTTCCGCACCACTTCTAAATAAATTACGTAACATCATATGCAAAACAAACAGGGACCAGAGAACGGGGGACGTGAAGCCCAGGAACAGGCAGGAGTAACCCGGGGAGAGAAATGGGGCCGTGCGCCAGCCTGCAAGCCCCTCAGAGCGCCCGGCAGAGAGGGCGCCGAGTGAGAAGCCGCAGACACAAGATGCAGCCAAGAAAGGATAGGTTTCTTCTACCCACAAGAAAAAGAAAGTAAATAAAAACGCCAGGAAAAGGAAAAAGCATACAAGTCAGCTCTGACAAAAAAATGAAGACACTTGGTATGATTTTGAGTAAATAAAAAAAAAAAAATGCCTGAAACATCTGCTGAGTGGCAGAGAGAAAGCAACCCAGGAGCCCGCTCCTCCTCTGATTCTGCAGACTACAGTCCACACATGGGCAGAACACTGGAGAAGCTGCTAATTTTCAATTTTCAGAACCAACTAATAGGAGAGTTCAAGATGGGACAGAAAGAAAGACACACACATACAACAGCGAGCTGAGATACAGTCTAATAAATCCAGAAACAGAGGCTTAAGCATGCCATTTAAAGTTTTAAAATTACCAAAAGAACAAAAAATTAAAAAGTGGGAAGTGGCAGTTAAATTTGTCATCTTTTTGCTTAAAGTTGGTAAGTCGAGGCATCAAAAAATCAGCACGTTATTTTGAGCTATGGAGCCAAACACCACCACTCTTACAACAATCAGGATTTTTAAAAACAGTTATGTTAGGAGGGAAAATTACTCTATGAACTGTGTGAAACAATTTGTGCACATCGCTTTTTATAGCAATGTTAAAATGCAGATTTAGAATTTAATCTGATGGTCAAAAAATAATTTTATGAGCCAGAAAAGGCCTCCCATTTCTCCGTTACGTAAAGTACAATGCAGTTTCTGCTTTTGTCAGAAAATGTCTTTCACAAACAAGTGAAGGGGTGACGGACAGCGGGCAGTTTCAGGGGTAGAATACTGAAAAGAGAGGTAAAAGGGGCCCAGGGAAGCAGGAAAGGGAACCCACGCCCGAGACGCCGACTTCTCAGAGGCGTCAATCCACACCGTTATCTGACCGCTTCCCGCGATCCAGATTCAGGGGAGAGCTGCGACTGCTGCACTGAGCCAGACTGCAGGTCTCCTCCACGGCCTAAAAGCCACGAGGCAGCAGTGACAGAAGAAGCCATCTGTGGGATCACCGGTGAGCAGGAAAGAAACGAAAGCAAGAGACGGCTCTCACTCAGTTCAGCCCAAGAGCCCTGCTGTTGGTGAGGTCAAAGAGCAGGTATTCTACAGAGCGAAACACTGAATACGCAGACAGACAAGGGTAAGATTTCAAAAGCCAAGGTTCCGGAAGCCAAGGTTAGAGCCAAGGAGACAGCACAGAAGCTGAAGTGGCCAAGGAGCAGGGAGACGGGTGGGACTAAGACCACAAAGTCCCGTCTGAGGGCCAGTGCTGACGTCCTCCGGGGAGAAAGCTCAGGGGGAGGCCACAGGGAGGGCGGACCACGGCAAGAACAGGATCCAAGAGTGGTATAAAACACAGCAGGCCCGAGAACAGTTATCTCAGGAAAAGACGGAGGAGTCATGATGTAGAAACGGCCAAAGGGAAACCGAGGAATGCCCAGGGGGATCTCCAGAGCGCAGCGCACAGGGCCTTCTGCAGAGGCCCCAGCGAGCCCGAGCCCTGGCGTGTTTATCTGGAGCCGTCTCGGCTGATCACTGTCTCATCACAGCCTGTACCACAGAAGGAACCCTTTCCCCTTCTCTCGCTCCAAATTCAGAAATCAACACTGTGGCAGTTAAGTATCTAGGGCTAAATAACTGACTACTTACCCCTACTTTCCGTAAGAGATCCCCCACGATGTTGAGTGCCGATATCCTCGCGGAGGGAGTTAGCGGACTGGCACCAAAACCGTTTGGTATCGCTAGAGAGAAAGAAAAGGTGAGTGATGACACTTGCAGGTGTCTTTCCCTTTTGTTGCCGGGTGTCACTGAGCGGCATACGCTCGATGACAAATCAATTCAGTATCCAGACTAGGGACGGAAGCTATCAAGTGGAGACACCATAAATACGCTGAACTGTCTCCTTCCACTGATGGATATTGAGACTAGATCCAATTTTACATCACGAATGATGCTAAAAGGACACGTATCCTTAAGACATCTAGACAGTATTTCCAGAGAAGAGAGTCCTAAAAATAGAACTGCCGGATCAGAGGACAGGCCCCTTTTTTTCACCTTAAGAGATCCTGCCAAAATGCTCTCCGAAAAGGTTGTGCCAATGTCAGCAATCTGTGTGGCTACGGCCTTAATAATATTAGACGTTATCTTTTTTTTTTTTTTGGTCAATTTAATAGTCATTTTGTTTTCTCTTTTGTTTCCTGAATAACTAGACATTTGAGCCTCTTCTGGACATCATGTTTATCCTCCGCACTTTGTCTACTGGCTTGTCTTTCCTTTAATCAATGGGCAAAGGCACTAAACACCACAGATATTCGCCCTTTCTCTCCTCAATCTTGTATTTCACGGTGTGGCATCTATCTTTCAAACTTCCTGCTTTGGTGGGGGAAGTTTTGGCTTCCTCACCTCAGTGTTATAAAAATGTTGCTCACATCTCCTCCTGATGTTTTCCTATTCTTTTTTTTACATTTAGATCATTTAATTCATCAAATATCTTAATTTTTTTCATCCAAATGGAGAGCCAGTTGTCCTAATACCATGCCGTGAAGACTCGTCTCATCTGAAACGGCACTTTACATATTCTGAATTCCCTATATATTTTAGTTCCATTAAATTCCTAGTCTGTTCCACCAGAAATACGCTGGTTTCATTATTACAATGTTAAAATGCTATGGTATCCTGAAGGAGAAATCTTGTTATTACCTAATTCGAACTTTTTTTTTTTTTTTTTAAAGATTATTTATTTATTTATTTGACAGAGATAGAGACAGCCAGTGAGAGAGGGAACACAAGCAGGGGGAGTGGGAGAGGAAGAAGCAGGCTCATAGAGGAGGAGCCTGACGTGGGGCTCGAACCCGGAATGCCGGGATCACGCCCTGAGCCGAAGGCAGACGCTTTAACCGCTGTGCCACCCAGGCGCCCCTAATTCGAACTTTTCTTGCCACATTTATTCTTCAGAGTAACTTTAAAAAATCAACTTGCCAACTTAAAAAACCCTGTGTTGATTTTTTTTTTAGGAATTTAAACTGCTGACTGATTTGGGGACAGCGGCTACTGCAACAGGCTTCCCGTTCAGAATCGCAGTTGTCCGGGGTGACAGTCACAACTTCTTGCACGCCCCTCAGCAAAGGTTTCAGTCAGGCACATTTCTTCAATTGATTTTTGAGGTGATATACACGATGGTTAAGAGCTCTTGAGCAAGACGCAAAGCCGTCTCTGCCGTTCTGACGCTGGGTGAGCTCTAGTCGGGGGCCCGTATGTGGTGCTGGTAACTGCACTTAGAAAATCGTTGTCAAGTTGAAATTAGTTCAGGCACTTTCTAAATACCTAGCACATAGTAAGTGCTCACGAAATGTTAGCTGCTACTCTTTTATCTGCTTTCTACAGAGTGCTAATCAATACGTAAATGCTTGGCTCCTGCTGCTCCTCGCTGTCCTTGGCCTTCAGACCATCACCTCACTGAAGGCAGGGACTTCGCCTCATTCCCCAGGAGACTCCCGGCAGCCAGCAGGATGCGCGGCGTACAACAGGCGCGCGACAGGATATAAATAAACTGCTTCGCTTTTCTCAGCAGGGACTTCCAGATCTCGCTTTCCCTTATTCTCAAATTATGAAATCTGGGCTTTTATGGTAAGCTGTCTTAAATGTTTTTTGGAAACAGGCACTGTTATCAATAAAATGCAATTAGCGACAGACCACTTCGCAGAGCTCAGCCCTCTCCATCTCGCACTGGTTTCTCTCATCTCCTGCTCCTCGTCAGGCCTGTGCTGACTTCTCCGTCACGCCACTGCTGTGAGCCAGGTCGCAGCGGCTTTCAGGTTAGTGAAAGTTCATGCCATCAGGTCCAGGCCAGAAATGTGTCTACCTGGACAGATATTCCTGCCTCGGGGTTGACACAGCTTAATCCTGTGGCAGAGAAAGCAAGCTCTGTGTCCCACTGACCTCACCCGGCTCACCGCAGCCAAGTCCCTGAATTAAAACCCTAACGAGCTATTACAGGACGTGCACCTCTCTGGGTATTAACCTCGACTGAAGCTCCAGACTATTCGGATTCGTGCTCAACTAACGGATTTTCAGAGCTTAGCTGCAGAATTCTAATTAGTACCTAAAAGCAAAAAATAAAAGCAAACCTTTGTTAATTCTCGAATGTTGGTGATTCTGAGATGCTCAAATGCCCAGGTAGCCATTCTGAAACATGGACAGTGAGGGTTCCGGACGAGCGCTGCCATCTACACCCTGGCCTGTTCTAGGGCCTCAGCAGTGAACCCAGCACGAGTACAGAGAACAACACCTATGACTATCCGGCATTTTCATCCTTCCTACCAAATTCACCTTATACCGAGGTGACGGTGGGACGAGTTCTCTATTCAAGGGCTACTGAGCACCTGAAATTTGGCTAATGCAACTGAGACACTGAATTTTAAATTTTAACTCACATTAATAAAAATGTCAACAGGCACCCGTGGTTAGTGGCTACGGGACTGGGTGGCACAGACTCGGAACGCTTCCTTCACTAACTGCCCAGAGAGAAAGCCTTCTCCTATCCCTCTGGAAGATAAAATCCTTTCTTTAAAAAAGACAGGGGAAGAAAGAGCTTCATTTTGGGAAGAAAAAAGTATGGAGGAGTGGGAGTTGCTGAAGTGTCTATAAGCTGTAAAAAAACTAAACAAATCCAAATAAAGAGCTTTGGGTTCTGTTCCAAGCTTTTATGCAGTGGCCGCTAAGCACTTTTTCGGCTTATCTGGATTAAAAAAAAAAAAACAAAAAAAAAAAACCAACAACAAAAAAAAACACCTCTGCTGATGGCAACAGAACATTCTCTAAGTACTAGTTATCGGTGACTCCAAATGTCACCTCTGAAAACGGCAGCCCTGGGGGCGTGTAAGAGAAGGGCCGCGTCCGCCGGAGCCAGTCTTACACGAGTCTCACTGGCAGCTCGACCAGTCTCGGTACCGTGGGCGTGTGAAGGCGTCTAGTCCTCCGGGATCGGTTCAGTGGCAAAAGAAATAAACCGTGTTTACAGATGACCCCCAAAGGCGGGTGCAACAAGGAGGTGCGTGCAAACGCAAACGAGCACACGTGGCGGAGAGTCGGGGTTAGCAGCAGTCGGCGTTCGGGGTAAGACGGCAGACGGGCCACTCTCTTCTTTTTCAATTTTCTGGCCTGAGCGTGGATTACTGCCAGCATCAAAAGATCGACTTTCCCTGAAAACCTTTACCTTTTTAACATCTCGACGGACTGAGCCGCTCATCTTACACGTGGCCACCGTCGCCCCGCTCCCCGTGCAACCTCTTCTTGCGCCTCACAGAGCGCGTGAGCTCACGGCCGTCCACGCCGAAGCCACTGCTACACGCGCCTCGCTCTGCTTCCCCAGCGAACCCTCCCCGGCTGCATTCTCTCCCGCAGGCTCAGAAAGAAAAGTCGTCGCAAACCTTTCGGTGAAGGAAAACTGTTCTCCGTGCCCTTGCCAACAGGAGTGGCCGGCAAAGAAAGTGAGGCCTGGACCGCCGAGTCCATCTTTTCACAATCGAGGGTGGGAGAACTGGGGGCCGACTTTCTGGTTACTTCCTGTTGTCTTTCCCGAACTGCCAGTTCTTGTCTTAAGTCTGCAAAATGGGGCACAGGCAATAAAACTCACCAGAGGAAGCAAATCCATGCGGCCAAGTCACCTGTGAAACGCCATAAAGCCATTCTTCCTAAGTGACGATTTCTCGAAAACGGTTTCCCATGTAACACTTTTTATTTTTCGGGGTATATAAATGACAACCCTATTGTCTAAATGGTCTTTGAGAATAATTTAAAAATGCAAGGACTGACATAAATGCTCTTACCTAAGAGAACAGCTAACTATGCTCACACGTGTAAAAAAAAAAAAAAAGGAGGGGGGGCGAATTCCAAAGAAGAACTCGCAGTGAGCCTGACACAAAAATAAATACTTTTCAACTCATTTGCTTTTATTTTGAAATAATGTACTTTGGGGATTACTGCAAAATCAATGAAGTACATTTTTGTAATTTTAAATGTATTTTTAATTATCAAAATGCACTATTTTGTTTTAGAAAGGAAGTAATTCAAAATAGTTGTAATTTTTTTCTTGCTTTCAAATACCGAATTTTTAAGCCAAAATTAACATTTTCTTTTCCAGTTACACAACCGACCTACAGAACGCGTTTAAAAAGGATACAAAGTTATCCCACCTGTGGGTATGTATCCAACGTCTACCCACGGGTAATGAATAAAGAAAATGAGGTACGTGCACATAGGTGATCTTACTCGGCCTTAAACAGGAAGGACACTCTGACATCTGCTACCACATGGATGAACTCCAGGACATTACACTAAGTGAAAATCAGCCCGTCACAGAAGGACAGATACTGTACGACCCCACGTTCATGAGGTTCCTAGAGTTGTCAGATTCATAGACACAGAAAGGACAATGGTGTTTCCAGGGGCTGGGGGAGGGGTGGGGAGTTAGACCGCTGTATACATATTATGCATATAGTGATTATATACTTTCCTTTAAAATTCTTCCCAGAGCGCCTGGGTGGCTCCATTGGTTAAGCGTCTGCCTTCAGCTCAGGTCATGATCCCAGGGTTCTGGGATCGAGCCCCGCCATCAGGCTCCCTGCCCTGTAGGGAGCCTACTTCTCCCTCTCCCTCTGCCTGCTGCTCCCCCCTGCTTACACTCTCAAATAAAATCTTAGAAATAAAAATAAAAAATTCTTCTTCCCTCTTTTTTAGTACGTGATAGAATGCAGAATATCATAAAAAAGAAAATAGTCCCTACTTTATAACGCGTGCACATCTGCAGTGTCACTATATGCCTAATACAAAATTATTTACATGGAACCAAACAGGAAAAAACCTAAAGAAGCCAAGCAGGACCCACGCAGTGGTAGCAGAGTTAAGGTTTTGGAAAACAGACCAGGGTCTGAATACCAACTGAAAAGTTTTTTAAGATTTTTTTTTTTTTTTTTCTAATCTGAGAGAGAGAGCACGAGCGGGGGGGGGGGAGGAGCAGAAGGAGAGAGAGAAATAGACTCCCTCTGAGCAGGGAACCCAATGCGGGGGTCGATCCCAGGACCCCAAGATCATGACCTGAGCCGAAGGCAGATGCTTAACCAACTGAACTACCCAGGCACCCCCAACTGAAAAGTTCTAAGACTTTGGACAAAACTCAAACTCTCCATGCCTCAGTTTTCTGACCTATAAAATGGGGATAATACTACCTACCTCTTATTGGCACTGCAGGCATTAAGAAACTAAAGGAACTTAGTGCAGTGCCTGACAAAAGCATATAAATGTACACAGCTTAAAAGCGGATCCTGAAGCTAGCTTAGAACTCGGGCTTGGGGATAGTAAGGTGAAGGATAAACTTTCAGTTTTACCTCTTGCTTCATCCTTTAACCGTTGGACGGACACCAACAAAGATTCCTTTTCATCAAGTTCGCTTTCTAAAAATGCATTGCGTTCAATGGCCTGATTTAGCCTTTGTTCAAAGTCTTCCAGTGAAACTATTGTTGCCCTAAAAATAAAAAAAACAAAAAAATAAATTGAGAGTCCATGAATTAAATAAGTAGCATGCAAATAGCCAATACGAAGGGAAACTGTTGGGGTCTACCTCATGACATTTCCTGACCTAGAAAGCCTGGCTCAGCTGAAAGAGAATGATCCCAGTCCCTTCTGAGCTCTGGTGGCGTTTAGTATCTCTGCTATTAGTTCTGGCCATTCAATACATTCTCTTAAATTCCCACCAAAATTCATTACAGTTCCTTAAGAGGAAGGCCATTTACTACACATTATATCTCCCCACTGGATTTTAAACAGAGAACAATCAAGATTAGAAAACTTTACAATTTTAGAGTACATTAAGAATTTGTTTAAAACACCAAGCCCCAGGTCCCTACCAACTCCTCTTTCTGCATTCCTCATCTTACGTATTCAACAAACGGTTAACATGCACCTACTATGGGCCCCCCGCCCACTGTGTGCTACCTGCTAGAGAAATAACGCTCCCTAACCTCAAGCTAGAACTCTCAATGCCCTGGCCAATGTTATCAAGTCCTATCAACTGTCGAAATGTCACTCAACCCCATCTGTTCTCCTCCAACCTCCTGCCCTGGTTTAATTCTTTATCCATCGCCTGCTTCACTCCTAAATGGTCCTCCTCCCTACTTCCAATCCCTCAGGATTATCCTTTCAAACCAAAATCTGATGTTACTCCTTCATTTAAAAAATCCTTAAAGAGCCCCTCATTGCCTCCGGAATGGCTTTCAAAGAGAGCGCGCAAGGTTCTCCCCAACCGGGCTGCCCACCTTCCAGGCTCAACCTGTTCAGCCACTCTCTCCGCACTTCAGTCAAAGTGAAAGAGTCCTGCCGGCCAAGCCTCCCTGCCTTCACGTTCCCTCCTCACCTGGCTGGCTGCGTCCCTCCTTGCAGACTCAGCAGAACGCCAGCGAACTTCCCCCATTCCCCCAGGGCACTCTAGCTGCTCCCACCGCAACGCCCCGAGCGCGGGTACACTCTCTTCACCAGCGCATTTCTGGTGTGCAATGTCCACACCTGTCACACCCAAGGTATCCTCAACTCTAGCATCGAGTCAGGCACTGAAGAGTCACTCACACATTAATCATCGTAAAATACTAGGAATTCAGTTCGGAATGGTTAAGAAACAACGAATTATAATCACAGTGAAGCTTAGCAACAGTAACGGGGAGCCGCTCTAGGCCGCACCGCACAACCGTGAGGGAGGCAGTGTTCTGGGAAAATCCACTGGTTTGTGTTAAAGCTGAAGAGGATGAAGAGGAGTAGGGATGTAAAGATGGACTGGGGAGGAAGAAACTGCAGACTGCAGGTAGGAGACTCGGGGCCCACGACAAGCGTGGGAGGACTGAGAGCACGGAGGGAAAGACAGAGGACTGGAGGACACCGGCTTGAGAGAAAAACCAATAGGAGCAACCACAGGACCCGAAGGGGAGGAAAAGGACAGAGGGGAAGAAAAATCTGGAAGGGTTTGATCTGGGGAGATAAGGATCTGGGGTTAGCGTCCATGTGATGAGTTACAAGGGGGCGTGAAACCCCAAAAGGAGATGCCGTGGGACCAAGATCCGGGCGACAGGCCGAGCCTGCACAGCCGGATTTTCCGCACTGCTGGCCAGCGGCGGCTACTCCAGCAAAGACGCACCCCTCGTTTACCTCTTGGCGCGCTCCAGGTCGTCGTTGGCCTGCTCCAGCTCTCTCACGTACTTGTGCAGCTGCTCCTTGATGGCCCGAGTCTGACTCAGGTCATCTTCCAGCACCGACACCTGCTTGTAGCTCTGTGCGTACTGCTGCTCTAGCTTCTCCTGAACGCGTGCGCACGGGAAGGGGAGCGTGTTGTGAATACACAGTTCTCCTTAATAAAGGAAGTAACCCAAGAAATGGGGGGTCCCCAAGGAATTCCCCCACCATCTGAGCTGATGGGAGTAGTAGCAGCCCTCTCCTCCTTATGATATAAACACACACACACACGCTCATTCCAAGTACCGTAACTCATAAATTTACAGAGTCAACCACTCTCCACTCAGAAAGAAATCTAATAATCCTCTCTCTGAAAAGAACTAAAACAGTGAAACCATTGCCTCCAAAACCCCACATGTGGTGGAGGAGCTCTGGGTTCTCAGGCTAAACGCAGACCAGGGCAAGCACAAACAAGGAGACTATCGCCCTGAGTTCCAATGCCCTCCCTCGCACCTGCCTTCCCCAAACCCTGCTCCCCCGGGCACAGAAGCGGCTCAAGCCCTTGGCTAAAGCAGGCGCTGAAAAGCAGCAAAAGAGGCTGATTTTTTTCTACTCCTGGAAATCCCTTTTTAAAAAGGAGTTTTTTTTAACCCCAACTAAACTTCAAAACTAAAGAGACTATGAACAACAAAACAAATGCATATTTCATATAAATATTATTTTAAATCTGTCAAATCAGGCAGCTTTTAAAAATGACAGGACTTACAATATGACATTGCAGGACGAGTATCACTAAGAAACTGACAGCTACAGAGTTTCTAAGTGAACTCCTAAACTCTACGCCCCCTTTCCCTTGGTTCCAGGAAAGTTTATTTCAAAAAATCACTTTAAGCCTTTTCTATTTTGTTTTTGCTGCCCGGCTGCCTGCTGCTCTTAAGCTCCACCTAAAAAAAAAAAAAAAAAAAAAAAAAAAAAAAAAAAATCTATTTCTCCTTTTAATATAAGCCAGAGTTACCTTTAACGCTTCCACTTCATACTTCAGTCTTTGGTTATCAGCTTGCAAGTCTCTGTTTCTTTGTTCAGCCTGTACTAACTGTGCCTCCAGCTCTGCTTCTAATTCTCTGCTTCCCTCCTGGAATTCAACTAGCTCATCCCGAGCTTCCTGGAAGCTGATCAGAGACAAAGTGGGAAGAGCAGTTAGAGCAGGAACCACGGGGTAGCGTGAAGAGCATTACCTAGCGGTTCAATAATTCTGTCTGAATGCCGGCACTGCCATGAAATACACTACACGATAAAGACAGTCTGTCCTGCAGCTCGTACGTGATATTCGGGGTTCAGTGAAAGTGAGTTAAAAGGCCCAAAAGGGGGGAACCTGGGTGGCTCAGTCGGTTAAATGTCTGCTTTCAGCTCAGGTCACGATCCTGGGGCCAGGCCCCGAGTTGGGCTCCCTGCTCAGCCGGGAGTCTGTTTGTCCCTCTCCCTCTGCCCTGCTCCTGCTCGCTCGCTCAGTTTCTCTCTCTCAAATAAAGTCTTTTAAAAAAAATCTATTTTTTTTTTTAAAAAGGCCTAAAGGACTCACATTTTATATACTCACCCCTAGATCCTTCTTATTTAAGGTGTAAATAAAAAAGCACATATACATTTAAACAAAGTAGTTTAATATTTAGGTAAGTATTTTTCAATACAGTTGCTTTCCTTTGTAGTTCTATTTTTTTTTTAAATTTTTATCTACTTGAAAGAGAGAGAGAGCGCGCACACACAGTAGGGTGGGGAGGGGCAGAGAGAGAGAGAAAGAGAGAGTCCCAGGCAGACTCCCCACTGAGCAGGGAGCCCAAGGCAGGGCTCAATCCCAGGACCCTGGTCACGATCTGAGCCAAAACCAACAGCGGGACACTTAACTGACTGAGCCACCCAGGAGTCCCTCTATTATTTAATTTTATACATTTAAAAGCGTTATTCTGAGAAGGGGTCCACAGGTTTCCCCAGCCTATTAAGGCATCTATGGCACAAAAAAGATTAAGAACTCCTGCCACAGACAGACCCATTCTAGATCCACGGGCACAATACAGTAACGGCCTTCAACAGTAACAATGAAACAGTGATAGAAGGTTTAGTAACAAGCTCTGTAAAACAAAGCAGGAAAACGTGTGTGCATGTTAGAGCATGTTTTAAAAAGAAATCTGAGACAAATTTTGGTGCTCAAAGGTTATTATGTAAAAGCTTCCCCAACTAATTAAAATAAGTGAGAGCTTATAAAACGCTCCACAACGCCTGAAACTCTTCTCGCCCCCTCCACAGCTCTGCTGGCTCCTGACAGACAGCACTCGCCTGGAGAGAACTAGAGACGGCTGCGTGTGCCCGACACAGCTCATCGGAATCTCCAAAGACCACACGAGGAGGCGGAATGAGGACGCACACAGCAGGCCAAGGACGGCCAAACGCAGTAGCATGAAAGGAGGTAAACTACCAGAAGAAATCACAAACATGACGTTTTCTTACTGTTTTAATAATTTGAGTAATAAAGATTTATGGCATTTTCATACTATTTAAATACAGCAATGCTATGACTATTTCCAGACTCCCACACCTAAATCTGAAACTTTAAATTTAGCTTTATAGTAAATAAATAGATAGAAAACGAAATAAATAAAATTGCTAGAGTTGGTATATTCCAAATGCCCCCCCCCCCATTTTCAGGATGCTTTTCAATATTACCTTTGTTTATACTTCAAGGAAAGTTCCTTCCAGTAAGCAGTTTCCTCCTTTAAACTCGAAAAATCTGGTATATCTTCACCATCCATGATCAAGAAAGCCTGTGAAATATTAAAGACAAGTTAAATAGACAACAGGGGCACCTGGCTGTCTCTGTCGGTGGAGGGTGCAACTCTTGACCTTGGGGGGCGTTGAGTTCAAGCCCCACACTAGGCAGAGAGCTTACACTCAATCAATCATTCAATGACAGCTATTAAAAACGAAATAAACCACACGAAATAAAAAAAATTAAAAACAAAGAGAGAACACAGGAATCTATAAAAGTATAAAATCTGGGATATTAAATCAGCATTCTGGAGGGAGTTAAACATGACAGATTCTGCGAGTGGATAACTAGACACATACATCACTTTACCGCCCCAACCTCAGGGACCACCAGGACCGTGGAGGACGTTAGGACAGGAGAGGAGCTCCCCAACGTGCTCGGCTATAAAGGCACATGAGGCACTCTGGGAGGAGGCACTAGGTTCTAAGTGAACTGGCCCCATAGAATCGTCTCGCGCCCTGGGCCCCAGCAGCTGGGTTACAGCCAGCTGGTCTTCTGGGAATCAAGTGACAGAAACAAGTACACTGTCCGAGCTGACGCTCCTACTGCGTGTCCTTCCCTGCTGTACAACTGCTTCAAAAGACCTATCTGAAACATTTCATGCCAGGGGACCACACTAGGAAATCGGGTACCACATTCTCAATAATGGACTGCTATTATTACATTTCTAAAAACTTAATTACAAGACCAAAGCTTCCTCCGTAAGGTCACTAATCCCCAACTTCAGTGTTCTCTCATCGTGGCTGCTCTCCCAAAGCGTGGCAGGGGGGTGGGAATACCTATGACCTCACATTTGGACTGACCACCTAAAAACCCCAATTGGCTGGCCGGAAAATGAAATACCAAGGACACTGGGCTCACTCTGCGTTCATGCCTAGAGCAAAACGTCTGCCTTCCCTCCTACAACCCTCTCCCCAAGCATCCCACTTTATATTCCAGCAATACCGTTTAAAATTGTCTCAACACGACATTCTGTTTCAGGTCTGGATGTTTCCTCTACCTGGAATGGCTCTCCCTTCCTTGAGCATTTGGAAAGCTCCTACTTGTCCTTTAAAACCTAGCTGTCATCTTTTCCAGAAAGCCTTTCCTGCCCTCACCCAGACAGCACTGAAATCTCCCACACTCTTGCCTATCATTATACCCCACACTTGCTTTCCCGAATAGACTTACCACACATGATGCTTTGCTTCGACCTGTATCCCCGTGAGGCTGTGTATTATTTCGACCCAGCACAGTGTCTGCACAACAGCAGACACTCAATAATATTAGCTAAGCTAAACCAAAATTGAATCAACCTAATCCATACAGGGCAGCAAGAACTAAAGACCAGCTTTACAAGTAAATTAATAGAAACCAGAGTTCACATGGCACAATCCACTCATAAAGGCTGAGCAAGAAGTCACAGACCGGAAACTCCAGCTTCAGGGTGGATATGCCAAAGAGGCACGAGAGTGATTTCTCGCTGAGTAATATTAACATATAACTTGATACACTTAGTTTGAGGCTGACTGCCGCGTTGTTTCATCCGAGTCTTTCCTGACCACCCCACCTTCTCTGATTTTCGGCATGTTAGTAAATCTTCCAATTATCTGAAATTAATAATCAGCCTAAGAGTTCTCTGAAAAGAGAAGAATTCTTGACATGCCTGGCAACCCTTATGGCACCAAGCTAACAGCTGGCTCAGAGAAAGTATTAATGCTATCCAGCATTTACTGAGCAACTGCTACGTGTCAGACGCTAAGTACTGGACAAGTACTTGGTGCCCAGGTGGGCCCTCCTCCAATGCCGTCAGCCCTCCACTGGCACACTCCTGGCTGTGCCACTCTACTCTTGGACATGCCGTCAGGGCCCAACGCAGAGCGGGGAGTCCCGCCCAGACGGGGCTCTAGGGCTCCGGTTCTGCCATTCAACTCCTTAAGCCACCGCTTAACCTCTCAAGGTCTCCTTTTTCTCATCCAAAGAGAGTCTGGACCAGATGACAGGTTTCTTCAAGTCTGCGTACTGACTACTAAATATTACAGATCAATTTTACAATCCTACCCCTTTATCAAAGTTTCCGATTCCCACTCTATTTCCCCAGTTGTAGAGCTAATTTTATTTATAGCTACAATTTGTAGTAAGGTGTCAGTGAGGATGAGGCTGGTCCAGTAGAAGTATTTGTATCTCAGAAGAATATCCAAAACCCCCGAAGGCATCGCCACGTGGTTTCAATAACTCTGGAGAGTTTCTGCCTCAGTCTCCTTGAGGGAAGGGGCAGATTTCATATCAACAATCCAGATGAAGTTCTAATTACAGCACAGAGAGGCATCGCAAGGTGAGGCAACAATCACTGTCCCTTGAATGCTCTCAATAAGGTCTTTCCCAAAAATGCCGCCCCCACCGGAAAATGTCGGTTCCATCTGAAATCTATGAATCCAGCCCTGAAGAACCTCGTGGGCACAGGTCCTCACACCTGGGTAGATGCACTCACCATCTGAACACTGGCAACCACATATCAATGAGCCGTTCAAATACTCCGTTTTTGATACACAATCCAATCAATTATGGTTTTATAAAATGTTACGAAGATCCCAGGGACACAAGAAGCAAAGTTTGCTGCTACTGATTCTGGTTCAAATAAGAAATATTTATAGAAAAATGAAAGGGTAAGTCTCTCCAGCTAGTTCCTTGAGGGCTGGACCAGTGTCTTATTTATAAATCCCTCTGCATCACCAGAAACACGGAACATGGTAGAAATTCAACAAATGTTTGAAACGACTTATAACCTTTCTTTCATTATTCCGTCTTTACTTTCCAAAGCACTGCTTTCCTTTATTAAGATCTAATTCCTATTTCAGGAATGGCGTAAGAAAACCTCGTGGGCAGTTTATTTCTACCTCACAGCGCACCACCACGTATTAAATCAGGATTACAAAGCCTATCATTTCCGGCTAGACAAAATTATCAGTCTGATGCACGCCAAGCCACAGTCACGTGAAAAGCGCCATACAGGCTCCACCCCAAAGAACAGGGAGCGGATGGGACTCACTGGGGAGAGCCTTGGAGACACCACCACACACTTGCTACCTAAAATAATCACCGTCCAGCCCTTCGGTCTTAAATATAAATGGACAACCAAGAAGCAGCAGACAAATGAGAAAATCCAGGAGTGTGAATAAGAAAATCCTAGCACCTACTGCACTGAAACAGGTAATTCACAATGAGAGGATCTTTCTCCTGCAAGAACTCAGGAGGATGACCTCCCACACACTTCCTGAGATGGTTACAGAAGCCGAGAAAACTAAGGCAGGGCAGCATGGGGTGCAAGAAACAGGGACTCCAACTTAAGACTGCAAGGAAGAGAAGTCCCCAGATGAAGCCCAGCCCACCCTCAGCCAGATGGGTGGCTCCAGCGAAAACGAGGAGTCCCGTGTAACAGTCTGGGAAGCTGGATACACCTGAGGTTGCGATGAAAACACATCGCTCTTGGGTCAATAAGGAAAAAAGCAAGTGGGGGCACCTGGCTGGCTCAGTCAGGGGAGCGTGTGACTCTTGATCTCAGGGTTGTGAGTTCAAGCCCCATGTTGGGTACAGAGATTACTTAAAAATAAAATCTTGAAAAACAGCAAGTGAAAACTCCAGAGAAATGAAAACAGTATAAAAAAGGCCTTGACACTTATACACAACATTTTTAATTTAAATATCTCAAGTCTAAAATTCTTAATTAGCTGACTTTGTATTACTTTATGCATCTGAGACAAGTTCCATATTTTATAGCCATCAGTGAATTTCCTCTTTTTGGCCTTAAATTTGCCATAACTGTCGTGTGTTGCTCCTCTGCAAGGTTCTAGGATTTGGTGTACAGGTCTGTATTATTTTTTAAGCCTCTCTAATTTTGTACTTCGATGATAATACTTTGCAGCCTTGGTCTTCTCAAAGTGAATATTTGTTGTCTTTGTAGCTTATAGTCAAGTGGCAGCCATCTTGGTCCCTTAACTACGTTGCTCTCATGCTTTGGACCTTCTCTAGATTACATATGTCTTTCTGGAATTGGGTGACTGGAGCCTCTTCAGTATTTCAACATTCTGTTCACGGGTAGGATACTTTCAACGTTTGCAGTACTGTTCCTGTTACTAGGCAGCAACTGCTAGTGGTGGGTTGTGTGGTCCACAGGCCAGAGTCCTTACGGAAGTTCATAATAACTATCCGCTGCCGTCCTTGCATCTAACATTTATTTGAATGTATTTTAACATGGAGCCAATCCTTCTACAAATAGAGTTTGTTTGTAGAAGGATTGGCTCCACAGTTTTTAATTTAAAAACGTTATCATTCACATGCCCAATGTGAAACTTTTCTGCGTGAGACTGCTCTGTTGACATTGGCCCTTTATTCAGTATCAGAAGACTTGTAAGTAGTTATGACATTGAAGAGCACTTAGCTAAGTAGATTCCCTGAGGAATCTGTTTACACTTCCGGGTGTACTATAAAGTATCCATTTGCCCTTGATTTTTGTTGCCTAAATAGGGCCATATTCTTAACACAATCACGAACGTTTCCATCAATATTCCCTGATGACTTGGGTTATAAATAGACTTCCCTGCAAAACTTTTTCAATATCTAGCTCTATTCTTGTGCCCTCCCTATCCAATTACTTAGTTCAGTACCAAATAACACTAGGAAAACTACTTTAATATGTGTTTTTATTTCACACGTGCATCTCCTATTTTCTTGCTGAATCTTATGCGAACTGAATGTTGACTCCAATTTTTCCAATTAACAGGCCACTTTGCAACGTGTTTATCGGCCCCTCAAACAGTATAATCTACAACTGAAACCTTTTACTAAAATGACCATCATCTTTTCCAGAAGAAACCAATTAAAAACATTTGACCTGGAAACAAGGGGTAGAAGCAACACAGCTGTAGTAGTGGAGAACCCTGGGCCAGACTCCTCTACTCACGGGCTGGATGACCTTGGGCAAGTTACTAAACCACTCTGTGCCCCCCGCCTCACCTGCACAATGGGGATAATAATTAAAACAGGGCTGTTATGATTAGGGGAATTAATATTTGTAAAGTACTTAGTACAGAGCCTGGCACATAGTAAATGCAGCGTAAATTTTATTAAATTGTGAAAAAATATATTAGTTCAGTAGTGAACCTCAAGCATGACTACAAAATAAATGTGCTTCAGAATTTAGAAGATACAAATGATTCCTTAATCTCTTCCAGAAGCTATACGCATAGTCCAGTGACACCACCATTCCTGAAAACATTTTTTAAAACCTTTTGGAATAGCCTTGAAGAGGCAGATTAAAAATGAAAAAAAAAAAAAAAAAAAACAGTTATTTCTTTGTGGTCACACCTCAGCCTTACTGCTTTCCAATTAGTATTATTCAGCTTTATCACTCTGATTTTATTCATCAGAAATGCCCTTTCCAAAAATCAGAATTTTTACGAATGACCAAAATTTGCTACCACTGCAGATACTCAAAAAGATCTTCTCCCGGCTGTGAAGACAGTCTGTTCAGTTTGCTTCAGGTTACAGTGGGAGGATGTGTTCACTGCGTTATTTGAAACTATGTAACTGGAGATATTAAGGCTACAGAAAGTTAGCCAATATGGAAAAATTCACTGCTAAAAAATTTTTTAAAAAAGCTTTAATGATAGATTGATAATCTTCTGAGGCTGAAATGAAAGCAGATAATTATGTACTCTCCCTTGCTACCCAAATCTCCCCTCAATACCACGTCTCATACAGATAGGAGTATGGATCTCAAACGTACAACTTTCACATGGGGTATTATCACACTGTATGTGACCTTCAGATGGTAACTGACAAATCAACTCATATGGGTGTAAAACAGACTGTCTAAAATGCTATACTTACGTAGAAGCTACTTTTTGCACAATGGTTAAGAAAATCCATCTCAAATGGTATTGCCAACCTATTAATAGTTGTAGTATCGACTAATGAGATTGAGAAAGTCCTTCTGGAACTCACTGTAGGTGATACGTGCCTCTCAACCAAAATCATCTACTTCTAAAGGTGACATTTACAGAATTTTTTTCCTTTTCAAAGTTGATCATAAATACGATCTCCCTTTCAGTCCTGACCATCAAATTTCTTCTTCTACCTCAGGAAGTGATCAGGAACTTATGTCAGAAGTCATTTTAAGCTTTAGTAACCACTTTTATCTCAGCATGACTTAAAATGAGCATAAAAATAAGTTTTGCAGATGTCGGGAAAGCCAGATGTAAGTTTTTACTGAGGTCTCCGCTTATTCTGAATTTCCCTTATCCAACTTCAATTTATTTAATAAATCTACAGTGACCTGAGAAAGAACAGCTCTGGAAGATTCAGCAACTGCCGTGTAGACCAGGTCAACCTCCAACTAGGGCCAGCCCAAGGTTTTCTTTGTTACTTATAATCTCTCAACTTTAAATATTAGTTTTAATGAAAATTCAGAAGAGACATCTTCCTCCGCTCCCCTTTACTTCTCTTCAACCCATGACTTAATGCTGCATGTACCACACCTCATGATTTAGCAAAGCCATTACCCTACTTCAGAAGTGGATTAAGAGCAACACAATTTATGAGACAGAACAATTAGCCAGCGACCCATGAACGTTTCAGACAGAGTAGGATTTTCCTTACGACCGAGTAGCAGTTCTTATCTCAAGTGAGTCTGCTCAAAAATATTCAAATGCATCTTCTTTCTACTAGCTTCTGGCATATTTTCGGCAAGTCAAATTTTCTGCTGTGCTTTCTAGCTGTGAAGGGTATAAAAATCACACACACACACACCGTAATTTCGAGGCTAGAGACGTAAATTCTGATCCAAACGAAGCCATTCACCAACTGGAAGAATCCAAAGTACTCTATAAATCACTTACTCCCCCACCCACCCCACCCGGGCTCAACTTCCCCATCAGTCAAATGGAGGTAACAGAAGCAAGCGCAACCGCAGGTGATGAGGTTCAAGAGATAACACGGAGTGTTCTGAAATGCGTCAAGGCGCCGCAGAATTGGAATGTAATTATCAGCACCGAAAGAACCCTCACTGCCTCGGCAAAACTTAAAAGGTTACTTCGTTGCTTACCAGCAAAAAAGAAAGAAAGAAAACGGCGAGCACAGGCAACCCGAACCCTTCGGGGGACACTTTTGCGAACTCCAGGAGGGGCGGGGAGTCACGGGGATGCCACCGGAGCCCGACGTGGGCCGCTTCGCCGCCGCCCCCAGCGGGGAGAGGCCCCGAGAGCTGGGAATCCGAGCCGGCCGACAGCCCTGCCCGCCGAGGGCGCTCGGGGGAGGCGGGGGAGGGCTGGGCGCGCCGCTGCCACCAGCGCCCCGGTCCGCGGTGCCACGTCCCGGCCTGCGTCCGCGCACCCCCCGCCCCGGCTCCAGCCCCGGCCGCGGGGCTCACTCCCCTCCGGCAGCCCCTCCTTCCCGTGGGCCACACCTCGGACCCGGGCGGGCAGGGGTGGGGGGGGGGCAGTTAGAGCGGTTGGAACAGTCGCCCCGAACTGGTCGCCCCCAGAGCCCGGGCCCGGCCCGGCGGGGCCTCGCACCCGACCCGCGGGCCCGGCGGGTTTCCCGGGGACAGGCCTCGGCGCCGCCAACCGGCCCGGCCCCCTCGGGAGCGGCCCTGCACCGCCGGCTTACCTCCAATGTGTCAAAAGCGCATGTTCGCCGCCGCTCGACCGACGTCTCCGCTCCGCTGGCCTGGCCAGGCCCGCCCAGCCGCTCGGCTCCGCTCCCCTCCGCAGCCCAGAGCTCCACTCCGCGCACCTCGGCGCCCGGCTCCTCCCCGACACGTCAGGGGCCGCCTGGGTGTCCGAGGCCATTCTGTGACGCACGGGGGCGGGGCCCGGAGCATGCGCGCGAGCGGGCGCGCGGCCGGGGCGGGGCTGCGGCGGGGATGGCGTCACGCGGGGTGAGGGGGACGAGACTGGCCGGGCCCGGCGCGCTGACGTCAGGCTGGCGGCGGCCTCTGCGCAGGCGCCCCCGGACCCCGCGGTTCCCCCAAAAGCGCTGAGCGGGTCAGGGAAGTGACGCCCCAGGCGGGGTGGAGGTGACACCCTCTCGCCTCCCCGTCTTTCAGCCACCGAGGTCCCTCGAGTGTCTGTCTCAGGGCTCTGTTCTCACCTGGGAGGGCACCCCAGAGCACCCCGCAGAATAATAGGGGTATCCTTGTCCCCCTCGTCATTCCCCTGAGACCTGCGTGGAGTTTACGGCACTCTTTCCAGCTGACATTGTATGCCAGGATTTGTCTTCCTCCGGGAGATTGTAAATTCCGTGAGAGCTGGACCCTTCTAGGTCTTTCTCATCCCAGCAGGGAGCTTGGACATAAAGTGGGCGCTCAAATACTTGTTGATCAGAATGAATGGATTCGTGGGGGGAATACAGATACAATCACTTACGTATTTTGCATATCTAAGCGTATATTTATTTGTGGGTGTATCCCCCTGGGGCCCCTGAAGCCTGGCAACGTAGGGGACCCGAGAGGGAAGAGGCCTGAGGGGTTACTCAGCTCAGAAAGGGGAGAGATGAGGATGAGCAAGTGCTTGGGGAGCAGAAACGTGAACCGAGCTGTTTTAAAAAGCAACTCTAGGAATTTTTACTGCATAATGTGCAGTGTAATTATCTCTGATGTCAGTGCTATCAGGATTGGATCTGTGGGTGTTTTGGAAGGGATAATCATGTGAAAGGCAGGCCTCAAGGTGAAAGCAAGGTGAGGTTGGAAGGTCCAGTTATGTTTTTGAGGAAATGGACCTAAATGGGAACAATGCAAGATGGGTTGTAAGAGATGTCCCAATCAATAAAAATTGGAGACGTGATGAATGGGGTCTGCAGGAAGGATAGCACCTTGAACTAGACTCTGAAAAATAGAGGGTTGAAAAGATCATGATAATGACAGGAAGAGTAGTGCCCTTTTCTTGTGCCATGTGTATGCACTAGTAATTTTGCAGAATGCTTGGTTTTCATAATTTAATCCACACAGTGGATTAAATAGGCACTGTTAAAATTCCCATTTTACCAGTGAGGAAACTGAGAGTCAGCAAAATAACGTTGTCCAAGGTCAATCAACTAGGAAAAAAAGAGGACTCAAGATCCAAACCCAGCCAGTCTGGATTGTTTAATTCCAGAAACCACACTATACCCACTCAGTTAGGGGGTCTATTAATAATAACTACCATTTATTGGGCTAGAGCACTGTGCTAAGTGCATTTAAAAAATTACCTCCCTCAGCCCACACAAGCAGCTTGTGAGCCTGGAATTATTACCTCAAGCCATATATATATTGCAAAACCAAGGCCCTGGGGAGCTAGAGTTTAAACCCAAGCAGGTCTTTGTCTAAGCCCAGTGACCTGGGGGACACAGAGGAAGCTCTTTCAGGATCTGGGGCTCTGCTTCCCTGTCCGGAAGCTGTGCTCTGGCCGATGAGATCACAGGCAGAGAGGTAATTAGGCAGGGAGGCCTTCCTGTGGACCTCCTGCCAAGACCCAGCAGTCCCACCCCAGAGGAAAAAACAAAGTCTGCAACTCTTGTCCCCGCCTCCTGGCTGAAGTCCTGGGAAATACACTGAGTCACCTAATGGCAGGCCAGGCCCTGCAGAAAATCTTGTTGTCATCTTGCAGGCCACCTCCCCTCCCACCCAGTCTGGACCCAGAACTGGTGTTTGTCAGGCTCCGTGCGTTGGCCCCATCGCAATGAATGGGCTTTGCCTGGCAAGGCTCTCAATAATAGCAAAGCCCCTGACCTCCTTCCTCTGTGCCGTAACAGTGAACAACCTTTGCCCCACTCCCTGCTTCCAGTCTGCCCATCCAGGGAGAGCAAAGTGGAAGTGAAGATTGAAAGCAGCCTCAAGGGGAACAGAAGTTACAAAATCGGCTTTGTGAACGTAAAAATGATGAGTGAGGTTGTGCCACCTTCTGCCTCCATAAACTCTTTACTAGGGGTTTCCTGAGGCATGGGTCAAGCCGAAGGAGTCAATATCACAGTCCCTGAGAGCACACACAAGCATCCCACCTTCCCTGCCATGCACTGAGAGACTCAGGAAACAGAGGCCAGTTTCCACTGGGGAGGGGTGGGGGAGGTAGGGGTTGACCAGCTGCCCTACGAGAAGTTTGGACACTAATGTAAACTCTAGCTAATGAGAATGCAGGACTCCAGCCACATCACACACTAAAGGTAACATGGTACGTATGGGCCTGCCTTGAAAATTCCGAGGAGATGGGGTCCATGGAACCCTCTGTTGAATCAGGTGAGCAGAGACCTCATAATCAAAGGTTTGATTCAGCCTAATCTCTCCATATCTTTTGGGCCAGTATTTTCTGCTGACCTTTAGGGGCCTAGATCTCCTGTACCCAGGCTGGCCAAGGGACTCCCAAAAGCTGCTGGTTACTAATGGCCTGCTGGATACATTTGCCAGATGTCCTACCGCCACCTCCATCTCGTCTGAACCCCAAACAAATCCTCCTTTTGCCCCAGTTAAAATTTCCAAAATGAGTTTCATGTTTCTGGCAATGACGTCATCACTCCCCTGGTTATTAAGGCACAAAAGCCTCCTCGAGTCACCCTTAATCATCCCCTTCCCCAGCTTTCATTTCACTCTCGAGGTCACCAAACCCGAAAGACCCTCCCATCATGAACTTTCCAAAAATCCATTTTCCCAGTTCACAGTCTTCTATCTCTCCGTCCCTCCCTTCCCAAACTTCTCTCCCCCTAAATTTCATCTTGGTCCAGCCCAGCAGACCACACAGCCATCAGACTAACCTTCCTAGGGTCCCTCTGTGTACAGAGCATCGCTGGCTCCAAAACTTGTTTCGGCATCCTGTTGCCTTTGTGACAACGTACAAGCTACAAAGCCTAGCATTCAAGGCCCTCCCAAAGCAACTCCAACCCACTTCTACAATCTACTTCCTATAATTCAGCTATGTGGGTCCGACCAGACCCTCCACTGCATCCCCCAAACAGTTCCCTTCCTCTCTGGGCCTCTTATTGACTCCCACTGCCGTGTGTCCTACAGCTGCTCCCTAAGCCCCGCTAGCCCACCTTCCTCTCTGCCTTCTGAAGTCTCATTCATATGCTCCCTCCTCCAGGAAGCCCTCCCTGATACCTAAAGCCCCAAAACGAGTGTTCCTTCCTCTGAGTTCAAGCAGAACCCCATATAGTTCACAGGAAACTTACTGAACACAGCCTTTTGGTCATGGGGGTGTCTGAGCTCCCCGCAAAGGAACCAAAGCTCGCTGAGCACAGGGATAATATTGATTGCCTCACTATTCTCCAGCAACAGGTGTTTAGCAAACAGTTAGTTAAATGTGCTTCAATTAAAAGTGAAAGAAAGAATCCGTAGTTTGGTGGCTATGACTCCAAACGCAAGACTGACAGCACTTTCTGGAAAATGCCCCAAATTATGAGAAAAAAATACCACATAGAGAGATCTTCGCTAGTTCGAAAGGCTGAACTTAGGTGATGCCAGGTGACAACGGACCTGGAATTCAGGTCATGGGCAATTACGGCTTTTCTGTAGCCCAAATCTTAAATCCCAGACTATACCATCTACAATCCCCAGGGCAACATCTTTTGCTTTTGTATTAAAAAAGAATAGTCATGGGGCGCCTGGGTGGCTCAGTTGGTTAAGCATCTGCTTTCGGCTCAGGTCATGATCCCAGGGTCCTGGGATCAAGCCCCATATCCAGCTCTTTGCTCAGCGGGGAGCCTGCTTCTCCCTCTCCCTCTGCCTGCCACTCCCCCTGCTTGTGCTCTCTCTCTGTCAAATAAATAAGAATAGTCATAATAAAAATAGAGTTTTTTATTTAAAAATTATACTCTTGGACCTTGAGGTGAGACATAGTTTTCTAGAGAGAGGCACGTCTTTCATTCATCGGCTATGAATTTAGTGCTTGCTTTGTGCTAGGCACTGTGCTCGGCCTTGGGGATTCAAGCCCATCACTGTCAAAAGCACTCCCAGCGCCGTGGAACTTATCTTCTAATGGGGAAGACAGATAATAAGCAAATAGACAAATCTCGTTCTGTCCGATCATGACAGATGCTAGGAAGAAACCTGCCCAGGGCAAGAGGCTAAGATATGGCAGGCGCGGCTCCCTGAGTGACTATCGGGCTTAATGTCATGGGAGCGATTGTCTTCCTCCATAAAATTGTCAGGACCCATAAGATAAAGGTCTGCTATATAAAATGCAACAGAGATGTGAAATCAAGAACATAATAATATAGGCCAATGCCTTAGATAGGGAAGCTGATCTTACTTTCCATCACAGTGCCGGGCATAGAGTGGGCATTCCATAAATAAACTGGATGAAGGACTTGCTAAGTGGTCTACGGCATGCCCAGCCTTCAACCAGATGATAAATTCCCCTTCCGAGATAAGGAATGGTTCCAATGATTCAAAACTGCCCTCTTCCGCTTGGGCCCTGAGCCTTGGGGCCAGGCAGCTGTGAACAGCTGGGCGGATCCCGGCACCACCTCAAAGAGAAAGGTAGACACATTTGAGGTCTTTGTTGTATCCTCAGCGGCTCCTTGAACACACCGAGATCACCAAACTACTCAAAGCCATTCGGGCTTCTAAACCCCAGCTCTTCTGTCAGGATCTCTGTCCCCTCAATTCCCAACTCCCCGCTGTCTCTAAGTCAACAGAAAGGCAGGAATTGGGTGTGACGACCAGCGTAGGTTCCAAACCTCCTTGCTGTTCCTTCCCTTTCCACCGTGTCTGTCTGAGGACGCCACCTGCTTCTGGATCCCTCACCCGCGGCAGGCTTCCAGGGTAGCTTGCAGGTGAGAACGAGGACAATTCAGGCTGAGGCTATCCCAGGCCTCCCTGTCAGAGTTCTGCTCTGGTACCTGGCAGGAAAGGGCCCTCCCTTGTCCTTATCTGGGGGAGTAAACTGAAGATCAGTCTTTGCTTAACTCTTTGTTTCCCCTCCCTATTAATGGAATCTGATAATCCTGCCACGCTCCCATGAATCTCTTGGAGCTGCCCCAATTTCTTCCCCAGCAACCTACCTGAACTGTGGGCTTCCTCCCGTTCTGGAACTCCCTGCAGCCTCGTGGTGTTCCTGAATTCAGAGCTTCCACTCCCCCAAGCTTCTGTCTTCTCTGTCAGCCCTGGCTCCCACCCAGCCCCTTGTGTCACTACCCACGCCCCAGAGTGACAGCTCCTTCCACAGCAAAGGAAGGCACGACACTGTTCATTGTTAGCTCGGTTGACACCTGGCAACCCCAAGGCTGTTGGCGTCACACCTCCGTAAACAGTGTGACTGTCCCTTGACCAGATCTGCTCACGTACCTTCGCAGAGGCAAGGTGGCGCTGGTTTTGCTCACTCCCAAACCATCCTAATGAAATGACCGAGGCTCAAAAGAAACGGAGCGTTTCTTACCAGGCTGAGCTGCGCTCCCGGGCAGTTTCAGCCAAGTCCCCATTAGCAGCAAAGCCGGGGAGTCGGAGTTACCAGGACTGAATGACCGTGCCCGCAACCATTCAACAAGCCATCTCGAGTGCCCAGCCTGTTCTAGGCTCCAGGAATAGAGCAGTTAATGACACGAGCTCACAGAGAAGAAAGGAAACAGAAAAGAAGGAAACATTAGCCCGGCAGGTAGTGGGAAGCACTGAGGAGAAACAAAGAGGCTAGAACCATTCGATATTTTATATTTCGAGGGCACCATCTGACATGTAGCTCGAACGACAAATACCTTGCAACGAACGCTTTTAAGTTCTGAGATATTTCCCTTGCTCTCAGCTGCTCCTCCTCTTTTTTTTTTTTAATATTTTTAAAAGATTTTATTTATTTACTTCTTTATTGGAGAGAGAGGGCACGCAAGCAGCAGGAGGAGCAGAGGGAGACAGAGAATCTCACACGGACTGCTTGCTGACCTCAGAGCCTGACGCAGGGCTGGATCTCGTGACCCCGAGATCATGACCTGAGCCGAAATCAAGAGTCGGACGCTTAACCGACTGAGCCACCCAGGCGCCCCCTCTTTTTCCTTTTTTTTTTTTAAAGATTTTATTTATTTATTCGACAGAGATAGAGACAGCCAGCGAGAGAGGGAGCACAAGCAGGGGGAGTGGGAGAGGAAGAAGCAGGCTCATAGCGGAGGAGCCTGACGTAGGGCTCGATCCCATAACGCTGGGATCACGCCCTGAGCCGAAGGCAGACGCTTAACCGCAGTGCCACCCAGGCGCCCCGCCCCCTCTTTTTCCTTTTAGAACTCCAGTAAAGGGGCGCCTGGGTGGCACTGCGGTTAAGCGTCTGCCTTCGGCTCAGGGCGTGATCCCAGCGTTATGGGATCGAGCCCTACGTCAGGCTCCTCCGCTATGAGCCTGCTTCTTCCTCTCCCACTCCCCCTGCTTGTGCTCCCTCTCTCGTTGGCTGTCTCTATCTCTGTCGAATAAATAAATAAAATCTTTAAAAAAAAAAAAAAGAACTCCAGTAAAAGAACTCTCCAGTAAAACAAAATGAGCAAGAAGCAGCAGCTGACAGCATTTAAAAATACAGGTGACTAACAGACATATCATAGTCACCTTCTCCTGATCAAAAACATTCCAAATAGAACAGCAAGGAAGGGGGGGGAGGGCTGTGTGTCACTAGCTCGGATGTCAACCACAGCTAACCTGGAACGTGAGGATTGCTCTTCTAGGGGGTCACACATGTGGAGAACGTTGTCTCAATAAGGGGAACCAGACCCTGACCACTTATAACTGTACCCTAAGATGGGCTCACAACCTACGGAGTCCAGGCGCTCTCGGGGGAAACTGCACACGAGCCTTTGTCAATTCCTACACGTATAATACAGAGCGGGTCCCGATGTCCACTTTGAAAACGGCAGAAGGGGGCTTTGTGGCTTGTACATGAGAAACCTTCTCTGCTCGAAATTAGATCGGGCTTTTTTCAAGAGTGTGTATTCCACAGAGGCCAGTTTTGACTCATAAAGGCTGACGTGCAGAAACAAAACGTCCCAGGGCTCGTGTGAATCATGGCAGAAATGTCCCTTCCATACAAAGGAAATACGCATCCCTTTGGAGGGGAGCAGGCCAGGCCGACAAGAAGACAGGGATCTAAGTGCTGGTGGCAGGACCCCAGGGAAGGTGGGGGAGCAGGAAGTCCTTTCTCCAAGCCTGTTGCTGTTTCAACGATTTTCAAAACTCATGTATTAGTTGGACAGTTATTAAAATCGTGATAAAAAGATATCAGAGGCCGCTCTGTGAGAGCAGGAGGCCAGGACACACAGAAGAGTTGATCAAAGGGTGGCAGGACCCACCCTCCACCCCCAGCCAGAGCCCCACCCCTGCTCAGGGCTCCCCACCCTGGTGCGAGGGTGCAGTCAGGAGCCCTTCCCTGGGCCTGGAGCCCTTCCCTCCTGCCGCCTTCGGAATTCAGGAATTTCTTCTGGCCCCATCAGCAGGTGATTTTGCCCATCACTTCCCTCCCCTGAGTCTGGGTTTCTTCCTCTATAAAAAGAGCAGGTTGGTAGCAGCTGCCATGAGTCAGGACCCGTCCAGCCCTCTGGGTGCTGAACACCCTCACTGGGGGAGCTGAGGTCCCTGGCTCTCCGGGGCCAGTTTGCCCTAAGTCATGGCAAGGTCAGGTCCCTCCTTGGTCGGTCGGTCAGTGAGGGCAGGTGACTGAGGACCATCTTATTCTGGCCAAGTTCGTTTGCTCTGCCCTGGGGAGTCTCTGAACTTGCAGAATGGGCCACTTCCAAGGGCATGTAAAGTCCGGTGTATTCGTCTCCTGTGGCCGCTGGTAACACATTACCACATGCTGAGTGGCTTAAAACAACACTAGGGTACCCTCCTCCAGCTCTGTAGGTCAGGTGTCCAAAATGAGACTCAGAGGGGTAAAATCAAGGTGGTGGCAGGGCTGGTTCCTGCTGGAGGCTTTTGGCCGCTTCCAGCTTCCAGATGCCCCGGGACTTCTTAGCCCGAGCTGCCTCTCTCCAGCAGCCCCTCTGCCACCACATGACCTCGTCTGACTTTGACCCCCTGCCTTCCTCTCAGGAGAACCCTTTCGATTACACGAGGCCCACCCTGATATCCCAGAATAATCTCCCCACTTCAAAAGCCTTAACCACCTCCGCAAAGCCCTTTCTGCCATATAAGGTTCTGGGGATTAGGATGTGGGCATCTTTGGGGGGTTATTATTCTTGCTACCACATCTGATGTTCTCATTTTACCACCTTCACAATATTTGCCATTTCTCCATATCATCTTTGAACTTTTCTTTGAATTGACTCCCCTCCTCCCTTTTTTTTAAAGTAAGCTCCATGCCCAGTGTGGAGCCCAGCTCGGGGCTTGAACTCACAACCCTGAGCTCAAGACCTGAGCCCAGATCAAGAGTCGGACGCTTAACCAACTGAGCCACCCAGGCACCCCTGTACTGACTCACTTTACAAAACAGCCCTAAACAACCATAACTATGAAATCCTGGAATTAACCGTCAGTCCTGTTTTCCCTAATATTCCATAAAATAAACAGATAGCTATTAAAATGGCAAGTGCGGCTGCCTGTACCATGTAACATCACTCTGCACGCCACCAGGAGTACCAAGGTCATCCTTTGGGGGACAGAAATAGAATGCAGCCTGCTGGTTTTACAGAAGAGGGTAATTTGTCCAAGAATGCACAGCCACAAAGAGCAAAACTTCAGCTCCACCCACAGCTTCTTCCCCATCTCCACCCTCACTCGTCACAACTTGAGAGCATGTCAGTTTTTCTTCACAGCATCCCTACATTGGAGATTCATATCATCTAGTGCTCAGGTCCCCTTCTGTTACGCTCCTGGGTATTTTATATTTAGAAAGTGGCATTTCCTATTGCTTCCCCTGTCGACCAGCCCTCGTGTATCCCACTTATCTGTGCTAAACAGTCGCGTGTTTACTTGGCCCGCATCTGGACGGCGTCCAAGCCCCAGGGACGAATGAACTGAAAAGGAAGGTCAGTGGCCAGTGGTGACTTTGTACTGGGCTCCTTGGCATCTGTCCCAGCTGCAGGCTGAGCTTTGAAAACCACTTTTGAGAAGACAGAGTTCTGTTCCATACACACAGTGTGGGATGATATAATTATCCTCGTCTTACATAACGATCGGCATGCAATAAAAATAGCTTTCGTTTATTGGATACTTAGTGTGGGTCAGGCCCTGTGATAAGTGCTTGCCAAACACCCATTCACGGCAACTCTATGAGGTAGCTCTTCGTGTCCCCACTTTACAGAGGAGAAAACCAAGTCTCAGAGAAGTTAAGCAGCTTGTCCAGATCGCACGGCAGCTGTGACAAAGTCTGTATTCATAGCGCCTTGGAAGACACGAGAGAACTTAGAAATCCACCTGAGATGAGGAAGGAGGGTGGGGAATCCCAGAGAGGCTGAGCAACCTGCCCGAGGACACACAGTTGATGGCAGACTCAGGGACAGTTCATTCTTTCTCATTTTCTCACTTAAGCTCGTATTTCTGGGATGACTTCTGCAGACACCTGCCTGATATGCTTCTGTTTTCTCCTCGTTACAGACATCCCTCCTCCCTGATGCTCTTGCTCTCCGTCCTTTTCACCCTGGGGTTGAAAGCCATGGAGGAATCTAAGGAGAACCCCAGAGCAACCTTTCTCCGTCTCTTCCTCCAACCCACAGGAAGAAAAAAAAAAAAAAGACAGAAAGTGCTAGAAAATCTCTGTTGAGTCTGTAGTCACTGATTTGAAATTCGTAACACTTTAACCAAAAAAGGATTAAAGTTTGCTTTTTATCCTTTCCCCTCCCCCCAAAAAGAGGGTGCTAAGCAGATAACAGAGTGGAAACAAGGTTAGACGGGGTCATGATCCAGAGGGGAACTTGTTAATGAAGATTTTAACCCCAAAATAAATGACCCGATGGCCACACAATGGACTACCAAGTTACAATGAATAATCATGTCATACGACAATGTATAATACAAGTAAAATGACTCTTATTTTCATAAGTACATAACTACAGAAAAGGTGATTTATATTTTCTTTTTTTGTGTTTATTTGTGTTTTCCAAAAATGCTACGGTGAACGCAGATTACTTTTTTTTTTTTCTTTTTTAAGTAGGCTCCACACCCAGCATAGAGCATCTTGAATTTACAGCCCTGAGATCCAGACCTGAGTTTAGACCAAGAGTTGGACGCTTAATTAACTGAGCCACCCAGGCGCCCCTACAGATTATTTTCTTAATCCAAGGAAGGGAAAAATATCATTAAAAAATATAGACATAGTCATTAAGATCTGCTGTTTTCCGAAGCCTGTGCTCTGAGACCGAATAGACAAGAAAATAAGAGATCGACCCTACGCCTCTTTACAGAGCTGGCCATAGATCGACAATTTAACAATTTTCCTACCCCACTAGAAAAATGAGCAATGGATATAAATAAGTGGTTCATAGGAAAAAACAAAAAAAAATGGCCAATAAATATGTAGGAAGATAGTCAGCCATATCATGAATAAGTTTTGAACATGTAAATTAGAATAACAACGAGATATAACTTTTTGCTTATCAGACTAGCAAAGTTTAAAATAAACGGTAACGCTCAATATGCTGTTAAAAGTATGAGAAAGTCACTGCTCTCGTACAACACAGATCAGAGTGCAAATGTTATAACCATCACAGGTACCATGATGGGTTGAATACTTGTATCTTCACTTCCTCTTGAAACACCACAAGAAACACGGGACAAAAATTCTAAAAGGGAGAAATCCACGAGGACAGAGTACAGGAGAGAAGACAATGATGACACAAGGTGTCAACAGAATCTGGAAAATGGAAAGCAGGTTGGCGAGTGGAAGCTGATGGAGAGGATCAGAGAAGGCTGGTAACCGAATGCCAACCGGAAACAAGCAGGGTCGTGCCTCTGACCGACACACGGGCTCAGGAATTGGAGGTGCCAGCTACGTCAGAAGGCCGGGTGGGGTGGGGCTAAAAACAGGAAGGTCTGTTGAAACTACGGTATGTTTACAAAGCATTTTAGAGGCTGACTTCACAGCCCCAGCAAATGACAAGCCAAGGTATTCACCTCTCTGCCACCCCAGCAGGAGGAAGATGTTTACTCTGGAGAAACTAAACCAGAAAAGCTCCCGACTAGGGCACACTGGGCCACACCAGAGGGCAAGGCTAAGTCACCATACTACAAAGAGAAGGGGGTTAGAAGGAAGGCAGATCCTTCAACGGTTGTACACTGAAATGAGATCCTAGGTTCCTTCCCCTGACAGCCTCCCAGAATGCCTATAGCCTGACTTGTACCCTCCAGGCAGGAGATCAGAGAGTTTTTCTCGACAGAAGCCAACTAGCTCTAGAGAGGTCTCCCAACCACATGGCCTGGTCTGGATTACCTCACAGAGCAGCCCAACAGCCAACAAGATGCCCCACCCCCCCACACACACACACAGAGCCTCCAATCAGCTTCTAGCTCCTTGATCATAAAAAATGAACATTTAGCAAGCAACCGGCAACATTTAAAAAGCCTCCAGTGTGAAAGACGGAACAAAATCACATAAAAGAAATTCAGGAGTAGTAGATACAGTGGACGAAGCAGAAGTAAACTGGAAAAAGAAAAACTTTAATATCTTCCGAGAAATAAAGATATCACTACATTCATAAAACAAGAACATGGTGCTACAAAAAGGAATGACACAAGAGCCTTTTTGTTTTCAGTGAGGGTTGAAATTAAAATATGCAGTTGATGGGGCGCCTGGGTGGCACAGCGGTTAAGCGTCTGCCTTCGGCTCAGGGCGTGATCCCGGCGTTCTGGGATCGAGCCCCACATCAGGCTCCTCCGCTATGAGTCTGCTTCTTCCTCTCCCACTCCCCCTGCTTGTGTTCCCTCTCTCGCTGGCTGTCTCTATCTCTGTCGAATAAATAAATAAAATCTTTAAAATAAAATAAAATAAAATATGCAGTTGAAAAAAAGATGGAAACTACGAGATTATCTGATGTGTCTGATCCTATTGAGAGAAATTTAAAAGTCCTGTTGGAGACGAAACAGTGATATGTATGTGAAAACTAAGAAAATGAAAAACTGAGGCAACCATCAACTCCAGGGGGAAAAACTTGGACAAAAGGAAGGAAATAATAATAATAATAAATTAGATAGCTCGGAGAACAATACTTACATAGTTGAGCATAACATACTTTCATCACATAAACATGAACACTGATTTAACCACAATTTGTAATATAACCGTATCAGGAAGATGGGGGAGCGTTAATATAGATGGGGTGATGTACCCTTACTTTTCATAATAAGTCAGTAGATAATGACTAAAATAGAAAAAAATAGTTACACAGGCACTTTAGACACAAGTAAAATAATTAAAAGTGTTTGTGTCTGATAAGGAAAACTTGGAAGTGGGAAGATGGGAAGGGGAATTGCTATTTTTCATTTTTGTGTTGCTTTGTGTTCCTTTAATAAAAGTGGGTATGGGGGCACCTGGGTGGCACAGCGGTTAAGCGTCTGCCTTCGGCTCAGGGCGTGATCCCGGCGTTCTGGGATCGAGCCCCACATCAGGCTACTCCGCTATGAGCCTTCTTCTTCCTCTCCCACTCCCCCTGCTTGTGTTCCCTCTCTCGCTGGCTGTCTCTATCTCTGTCGAATAAATAAATAAAATCTTTAAAAAAAAAAAGTGGGTATGAAATTTAACATGAATAAAAAGTATGACATTTATTGGAGGAATTTAGACAAATGGACTAAGACTGTAAATACATGTATAACATTTGCCCAGCAGTAAACTTGTAAGGATTTATACTAAGGAAATAATGGGGGGTTAGTTTGCAAAGATGTGTGTTCAATGACGTTTAGTGCAGCATTGCTTGTTATTATACCAATAAATTGGAAACAGCCTAAACACCCATCAGTAGGAGATTGGTTCAATAACTTCTGGTATGTCTACACACTGGAATCCCACATAGCTGTTAAGAAAGACAAGGTAAGGACACCCCGGTGGCTCAGTTGGAGAAGCATCTGCCTTCGGCTCAGGTCATGAACCCGGGGTCCTGGTATGGAGCCCTGTGTCAGGCTCCCTGCTCAGAGGGGAGTCTCCTTCTCCCATTCCCTCTACCCCTCCTCCCACTCGTGCTCTTGCATGCACACGCATGCTCTCTCGCTCTCTCTCTCAAATAAATAAGTAAAATCTTTTTTAAAAAGAAAGACAAGGTAGGGGGGCGCCTGGGTGGCACAGCGGTTAAGCGTCTGCCTTCGGCTCAGGGCGTGATCCTGGCATTGTGGGATCGAGCCCCACATCAGGCTCCTCCGCTATGAGCCTGCTTCTTCCTCTCCCACTCCCCCCGCTTGTGTTCCCTCTCTCGCAGGCTGTCTCTATCTCTGTCAAATAAATAAATAAAATCTTAAAAAAAAAAAAAGAAAGAAAGACAAGGTAGATATTTATAAATTAACCAGAGATGATACTCAAATAATATTGTTAAGTGAAAAAAGGTTAAAGGACAGAGTTTGACATAAGAAATATTTGTTTTAAAAGTCTAGTTAATTTCCAGAATATATAAAGCACTCCTACGACTCAACAACAACAAAAACAACGTGATTGAAAAATGAGTGAAGAACTCGAGTAGACGTTTCTCCAAAGAAGTATACAAATGGCCGAAAAGCACGTGGAATGATGTTCCACACCACTGATTACTAGGGAAATGCCAGTCAAAACTGCAGTAAGACACCACTGCACACCCATTAGGATGGCGACTAGCAAAAACACAGAAGGTAGCATGTGTCGGCAAGAACATGGAGAAACTGGAACCCCCATGCACTACCGGTAGGGCTGTTAAATGACGCAGCCACTACGTATGAAGTAAGACGATTCCTCAAAAACTTAAAAATAGAATTGCCATATGATCCCAGCAATTCCACTTGGGGCATATACTCAAAAGAATTGAAAGCAGGGACTCAAACAGATATTGGTGAACTCATGGTCGTAACAGAATTATTCACAACAGCCAGAAGGGGGAAGCAATTCAAGTGTCTACCAACATGCAAATGGCTTAACAGAACGTAGTCTAGTCACACAACAGAATCCTATTCAGCCTTAAAAAGGAAGGCAATTGTGACAACAGGGATGAACCTTGAGACCATTTTGCTGAGTGAAAGAAGCCAGTCACGAAAGGACAAATACTGTATGATTCCACTTAATGAGGTGTCTAGAGTCGTCAAACTCAGAAACAGAAAGTAGAATGGTGGTTTCCAGAAGCTGGGGGAAAGGAGAGTGGGGACGTGGTATTTAGTGGGGACGGAGTTTCAGTTTTGCAAGACGATAAGAGTTCTGCAGATGGGTGGCGATGATGGGTGTCCAACAATGTGAACGCACTTGATGCCACTGAACTGTGGACCCAAACATGGTAAATTTTATGTATATTTTACCGAAATACATTTTTAAAAAATTTTTTGAAGTCTAGAAATCTATCCGCCGAAGTGTCCATGGTAATCCTCGGGGACGGAATCATGCAAAAGCTTTCTCTGTACTGTGGGGGTTTATATCAACTATCGTACCAGCGAAAAAAAAGGTCAAGACCCATTTAGAAAATGAATTAAAAGTAACGTCAAATTCTGAAGGATACCATCTTACAGTTTACAAAACACTTTCATAATCACTGTCGTGATTAAGCATCACAAAAAATCCCACAAAATACAGACACTGTGCCATTTTGTAGACGAGAAAACAGGTTCGGAGGGGAGTGACTTGCCCGTGAGTGAGAGAAGGAGCTGGACTCCTGGCAAGCCCCTAACTTGGTCAGCTCAGCACGCTGTTAAACATCACATGGAGAGAAACCTGTCTGAACCCAAGAAACCCTCTCTATGAGCTTCGAAAATGCTAGCCAGGCAGCCCAGTAACCAAAAGACAAATCAAGGCGATGGGATCTTAGGGAGAGATGGGGATAGACGATGTGGTTTCTGGAAGCCACCAGAGCAATCATCTGGTGTGACCCCCACAGAGACAAAACGAGCCCCACAGAACTGCCCTCAGCCTTTGAGAGTGCCCCCAGCCACACGGACGGAGAGGGTCTGCAGACCACCGGGAGCCCCCCGCTCTGGGGTGCCTCAGGCTGGCCCTCACCTGGCCCAGACTTTCTCCAATCAGACCCCCCGCCCCCCTGCCCCCCACCATCCCGAGGTACCTGTTCCTGTGTCCCGGGCCTCACCGATCAGACCAAGAGCCGCGCACACGGAAACCAAGCAGAAGTCAACAGGAAGCGTGAGAATCACCATATGACAAAAGAGGTCCAAGGACAGGAAGTGGGTTCGGCCGCAAAGGCTGGGGCCGTCATCTAGAAGTGAGGCAACCCTGCTAGCCTCCTCGCTCAGCTGGAGTGAAGCAACACTTCCTTCAATGCCAAACAAGGGAAGAGAGAAATCAGGTCCGCACTCCTCAGCCAGGCCTTCGAGGCTGCCCACTGTCCCTGCGTGCGTGCATGCCCCTGTCCTTGTATTTGGAGGGGAAGGGCAAGGGCAAAGCTAGCACTTACTGAGGGTAGGAGCTGCATAGACCCTGGCACAGCACGTGAACTGAAGGCAGAGGGCCACCGCCCACCCCTTTTATAGCTGGGAGACCTGGAACGAGCTGCGTGGGGTCTGAGTCTCCTTTCCCCCCTCGATGAAATGGAGGTGATACCAGTACCAGCCTCCCAGGTCCGTGGATGCTTGAATGAGATAATGTGTGTAACTGGCTTCACACGGGTCCCATGAGTCCCTCCTCCCCTCTGCCTCTGCGAATCGGACCCACGCCTCAATCTTTATCGGATCGGACCTCCCTGGTCTGGAGATTCCTCCTGGCGTGGTTGCAGGGCCCCCCATCTACGAGAACCGCTACTGAGACCCTGCACTGACCATTCCTTTCCCGTGGTGATGTGTGACCTCCCCAGGGTCACCCAGTGAGGGTGGAGGCCGCGTGGCTCTGTCTCTGTGTTCCCAGAACATTCAGCAGAGCGCTGCACGTGGGTCCATAAATGTCCACGGGCCTTCCAGATGCTGTGGCAACACCACTCTATTTAAAGCATGCAGGCAGACTCGGGAGCCTGGGCTAAGGACCCCATAGCAGTGGGGTGAGGCTGAACGGGCTTTGGCAAAGCCTTGCATGAGGGCAGGGCCAGGGTGAGCCTTGGTTCCTCTTAGCTCCGCTCACAACCCCCTAAGACCCCTAAAGATGTGAAATGTGGCAACAACCCAAAGCTCGACGTGCCTGGGAGTGCAGCTCCCACCCCCCCTCTCCATTTCCAGAAGGATCCCTGCTTAGCCTGCAGCAGGCTCGCATCTCCCTCAAAAGCAATCCTTGGGCCCACCACCCCATCAGGAGACCTGCCCTCCTCCTGGCTCTCCGCCCTCACCTCTCTGACCTCCTCCTTTTCAGATAATAGCACCTTCTTCAGGATTGTTCCCTCCAACTTACCACTCCCCCAGGGAGCCCATCTAGCTGCTTCTTCTAGCTAACCCCAAGCCTTGTCGAGGCTTCCTATGTGCCAGGGACTGTATTAAATGTTTGACCTAGGACGTCCTGCTCTAACCTTCAAACCGCTCTCTAAGGTAGAGGCTGTTACTCTTCCCATTTTTTTAAGTTGTTATTTTTAAGTCATCTCTACACACAACGTGGGGCTCGAACTCACAGCCCTGAGATCAAGAGTTGCAAGCTCTTCCGGCTGAGCCAGCCTGGCACCCCTCTTCCCGTTTTACAGATCAGGAAACTGAGACCCCAAGAGGTCACACAGCTTGCCCAAGGTCACCCAGGAAGTGGACTCACACTCTCACTTGTAGTGCAGACATTCCCGCGAGAATTTACTCCAGGAAGCTGCAAACTGAGGGCAGAGCCCTCTCCCCTCCCATAGTGCGCAGAAATGGGACAGTGCAGGCCGTTGTGTTCTAGAGGTAAGAACTACTGAGCATGGGTCATCACCAGGGCGCTGGTTCGAAATGCAGACCCTCAGGCCCCACCCCAGTCCTACCGAATCAGAACTTGAATTTTCACAGGAGAACCAGGTAACTGGTTTGCGCATCAAAGTTTTGGACCCACAGTGGTCTGAGTTGAATTTAATAGATGGTGTTATACAGGGACCCACGGGGAAAGCAAACATAGAAAAAAAAAAAACCCACCGGACTCTTGATCTTGGGGATTTCACCTCTGGAGGAAGCACAGAGCCAAAAAGTTAAGGTTCAAGGCTCCCCACGCCTCACTTTCCACTTCGTAGGCGCTCAAACCAGATCTCGGCCCCCCACGAGTCTGGAAGGCCACGGCACGTCTTAAGAGCGCCACCTGCTGGTATTTCTTAGGTATGCAGCATACGTTTCTGCTGCAGGCATCCCCTCCGAGAGGGCTGAGCTGTTTCTGGGATTCTCTTAGTTCTTGCCAGTCCGGTTTATTCGCTATTCACTATTCACTATTCCTGTCACTGGTTCAGATAACTCCTTACTCTACACGTGATAATAATGCGGCACCCCATGTTTGATCAGCCCCATGATCTTCTCAATTCAGTTCAGTTCAATAGACAATTCTTGAGCTTCTACTGGGTGCAAAGCATAAGACTTCAATCAACCATTTCTCTTCGCACTAACATCAGAGCAAGTGGTCAAAGGGGGCGCTTAGTGTTCCAAACGAGGCATCAAGATTTAAAACTGATCCCTACCAGAAAGTACTTACAACATTCACATGCACATATTTCTATTTACCTATATTTATATCCATCTAAAATCAATAAGAAAAGGAAAGCATCCAGCTAGAAAACTGGGCAAGGGGTATAAATAAGGTCATAGCGGGAGAAATACAAATAGGCAGGGGCATTTTAAAGAAATGTCTCTATTTTAAACCTTTCTTACATCCTTTTTTCTTAAGTTGATTTGCTTATTTAAGTAATCTCTACACCCAGCTTGGGGCTCAAACTCACGACCCCTAGATCAAGAATTGCACACTCTTCCACCCGAGCCAGCCAGGCGCCCCAAGCTTTTCTTACATCTTTTTAAATTTGATTTTTAAAATTATTCTCTTCTGGGGCGCCTGGGTGGCACAGCGGTTAAGCGTCTGCCTTCAGCTCAGGGCGTGATCCCGGCGTTATGGGATCGAGCCCCACATCAGGCTCCTCCGCTATGAGCCTGCTTCTTCCTCTCCCACTCCCCCTGCTTGTGTTCCCTCTCCCGCTGGCTCTCTCTATCTCTGTCAAATAAATAAATAAAATCTTTAAAAAAAATAAAAAATAAATAAAATTCTCTTCTCCCCATTAACTTCATAATTATACATTCTTTTACTATTCTTCTAATAGTTAGCAATAAATTATGTGCATCTTTGAATTACTAATCCACTATCACATGTACTTTTCCCACTGCCCAGATAACTCGAGAACCTTGTAATTTCACTCTACCTATCTCCCTCCCGCTTATGGTTTTTATTGTCAAGTATTTTAACATTTCACATATTTTTAAACTCCTAAGATATTATTTTT
Organism: Ursus maritimus; assembly: GCF_017311325.1. Classification (NCBI taxonomy): domain Eukaryota; kingdom Metazoa; phylum Chordata; class Mammalia; order Carnivora; family Ursidae; genus Ursus; species Ursus maritimus. The sequence goes on along the minus strand of NW_024423786.1, from coordinate 61,076,112 downwards.
CCACACAGTCAATATTCATGTACTTTTCCTACACATTTATCTCTGGTCATTCACTCATGCCTCCATTCTTTGCTGCCATTGGGATCATTTTTTTTCTGACTAAAGAGTGTCCTTTAGTATTTTTTATTGCCGTTCTCTTGGCAATGAATTCTCTCTGTTTTCATCTGTAAACCTCTTTGTTCCACCTTCATTTTTGGAGAATGTTTTTCTCTATATAAAATTCTAGGGGCGCCTGGGTGGCACAGCGGTTGAGCGTCTGCCTTCGGCTCAAGGCGTGATCCCAGCATTGTGGGATCGAGCCCCACATCGGGCTCCTCAGCTATGAGCCTGCTTCTTCCTCTCCCACTCCCTCTGCTTGTGTTCCCTCTCTCGCTGGCTGTCTCTCTGTCTGTCAAATAAATAAATTTAAAAAATCTTTAAAAAAAAATTCTAGATTGGCAGTTGTTTTCCTTCAATCATGTAAAGGTTATAACACGTAGCCTTGACTTCCACCGTTTCCTGGATCCCATCACTTAACTTGCAAATGAACTGTCACTATTGTTCTTGCTCCTCTAAAAGTAATGTCTTTTTCTCTCAGCCAATTTTTTAAATTTTTAAATTTTTTTAAAGATTTTATTCGAGAGAGAGAGCGCGTGTGCACACACACACACACACACACACACACACACACAAGCAGGTGGGAGAGACAGAGGGAGAGGGAGAAGCAGACTCCCCAGGGATGCTGACGCAGGACTCCATCCCTGGACCCCGGGATCATGACCTGAGCTGAAGGCAGATGCTTCACCGACTGAGCCACTCGAGCACCCTCTCAGCCAATTTTTAAAAATTCTCTTTGTCTTTGGTTTTCAGAAGTTTTACTACAATGTGCCTAATGGGGATTTTTTGTATATATTTTGCTGGAGATGTGTCATTTGTTTAATTTGTGATTTAATGTCTTTCATTAATATCATAGAATTTGTAATCACTAACTCTTCAATTATTGCTTCTGAACCAGTCACTCTCTCTCTTTTACTTGAATGACTCCAGTTAAATGTATTTAGACCTTCACACCACACTCCATATCTTCTGATGCTCTTTTCTTACTTACCATCTTTTTTTTCCCCGTGTCATGGTTCAGATTGTCTATTTTCTCCTGACTTATCTTTCAGTTTACTAAACCTCTCTTCCATTGTTTCTAACCCACTGTTAAACCCATCTATAGTTTGGGGTTTTTTTTAATTTCAGTAATTGTATTTTTCAGTTTTAGAATTTCCATTCAGGGGCGCCTGGGTGGCACAGCGGTTAAGCATCTGCCTTCGGCTCAGGGCGTGATCCCGGCGTTGTGGGATCGAGTCCCACATCGGGCTCCTCCGCTGGGAGCCTGCTTCTTCCTCTCCCACTCCCCCTGCTCGTGTTCCCTCTCTCGCTGGCTGTCTCTATCTCTGTCAAATAAATAAATAAAATCTTTAAAAAAAAAAAGAATTTCCATTCAGTTCTCTTTAAAAATTGTTTCTAGGAGTAGGGGGATGGGCAAAATGGGTGAAGGGAATGGGAGGGCCAGGCTTCCCATTATGGAGTGAGTAAGTCATAGGAATAAAAAGCATAGCATAGGGAATATAGAGTCAATGACATTGCAATAGCGTTCTACAGTGACAGGTGGTACCTACAGCAGTGGTGAGTAGCGTAACCTATAGAGAAGTTGAGTCATTATGTGGTACCCCTGAAATTTATGAAGCATTGTGTGTCAACTATACTCAAAAAAAAAAAAAATTAGGGGCGCCTGAGTGGTTCAGTCGGTTGAGTGTCTGCCTCTTGATCTTGGCTCAGGTCACAGTCTCAGGATCGTGAGATTGGGCCCCACGTCGGGCACTGCACTGAGCATGGAGACTGCTTGGGATTCTCTCTCTCCCTCTGCCAATCAATCAATCAATCAATCTCAAAATCTTTTTAAAAATGTTTAAAGATATTTATTTATTTATTTATTTATCTATCTATTTATTTATTTATTTGTGAGAGAGAGAGCACGCGTGCGCACAAGCTGGAGAAGCAGCAGGCAGAGGGAGAAGCAGGCTCCCCACCGAGCAAGGAGCCTGATGTGGGGCTCAATCTCAGGACCCCTGGGACCATGACCCGAGCCGAAAGCAAACTCTTAACTGACTGAGCCACCCAGGCATCCCTAAAACTTTTTAAAAATATTTCTAGTTAACCTTCTACTTTCTTGAATGCATCAGAGTCCATGCACAATAGTACTAATGTCTTTTTCTTCTTTGGGGTCTGCTTCTATCATTTTTTTTTTCTCACGGTTTTTCTTTATATAGTCTTGTCTTCTAGTTTATCTGTTAAATGCTGGCTGCTGGGTAGCATGAAAAATTGCAAAGGCTCTGGATGATGTTATTTTTCCAGAAGACATACCAGTTTCTGGTTGGCATTTTTTCAGGCAGTTAGAGTAGGGTCAAAGCATTTGATCCAATCAGGATTGAGACTTCTCGCTTTGTATGGACTGGTCAATGTCTGGATGGTCCTTACTCCTAGGTCATAGCCCTGCAGGTGTCTCAACTGAAACCCGAGTGTCAACCACACTCTTCTTTCTTGTCAGATCCTGAACTCCAATTTTTGAGCACTGTGATGATGCCAAGACATTAGGCCACCATCTTCTGCTCAGCCATCATGCCTCCCAAGCAAACCAGAAAATTCCTTAAGGAATTTCTCTAAGAAAAGCAGTAGAGAAGATGCCCCTCCCCTCAAAGTGATTTCTTTCTCTCCAGGATCTTGCTTCCTTAAGCTCTGCCCACAGAGCTTTCGGAAGCCTTAAAACAACAGTGTGTGTGAATGTGGGTGGGTGTGGGCGCTTTTGCACGTGATCTAATTTTTACATTGTTCTCTAAAGGAATTCTGCTCTGATACAACCACCCTGTCCTGACCAGAAGCAAAAGTCAACTAGTATGCTTCTTTTAAAGGATAATTGAGGGGAACCCAAGGTGGCTTAGTCAGTTGAATGTCCTTTTGACTCTTGATATTGGCTCAGGTCTTGATCTCAGGGTTGTGGGTTCAGGCCCCACATGGCGCTCCATGCTGGGCAGGAAGCCAACTTAAAAAAAAAAAAAAAGGAGAATTCGGACTATTCTGTGGAAGACAGACCATGGGGGGCTAAGTGAGAGAGGGGAAGGGAAGCAGGAGGGAAAATGAAGAGTCTATATTGCAGTGTTCCAAAGAAGTTACTGATAGTGTCTTGAGATAGGATATGGATAGCGATCACAGGGAGGCAGCAGATTTCAAGATTTTTCTTGTTTTGGTAAAGATATAGGAGGCAAGGCAAGGTGAGTGAGGGTAACAAGGCAATTCTGTACGCTGCTGGAGGGAGCCTAAACTGGTACATTTACAAAAGGAAATTTGACAATATTTATCACAAGTATTTAAAATTATATTATACTTTGACTCATCAGTTCCATTTCAAATAATTATTTTAAGGAAACGACACCAAGATTTTGCAGTAAGAACACTTCCTGGGGCACCTGGGTGGCTCAGTCTGTCGAGTGACCACTCCTGGTTTCAGCTCAGGTCATGATCTTAGGGTGGTGGGATGGAGCCGGGTATTGGGCTCTACAATCACTGGGGAGTTTGCTTCCCCATTCCCTCTCCCTCCGCCCCACCCCTGCTCACGCATACACACTCTCTCTCTCTCAAATAAATAAACCTTAAAAAAAAAAAAAAACCACCCACACTTCCTGCAGAAATTTTTTGTAGTGGGGGAAATCGAAAAAACTTAGATATCGATTAGGTATCTATTAGATAATAGATGAAATAAATGATTACACCTATTAAAAAATGAGGGCAAGGGGTGCCTGGATGACTTAGTCAGTTAAGCTCCCAACTCTTGATTTTGTCTCAGGTCATGATCTCAGGATGGTGAGTTCAAGTCCTGCCTCAGGCTCCACCATGGGTGCGGAGTCTGCTTAAGGGTCTCTCCCTCTCCCTCTGCCCCTCCACCCCCTTCCCTCTCTCTCTCTTAAAAAAAAAAAAAAGTGAGGTCTTTAAAAAACTGTTTAAAGGGGCGCCTGGGTGGCTCAGTTGTTAAGCGTCTGCCTTCGGCTCAGGGCGTGATCCCGGCGTTCTGGGATCGAGCCCCACATCAGGCTCCTCCGCTGAGAGCCTGCTTCTTCCTCTCCCACTCCCCCTGCTTGTGTTCCCTCTCTCATTGGCTGTCTCTCTGTCAAATAAATAAATAATATCTTAAAAAAAAAAAAACTGTTTATTGGGGACCGCAAGGTAACGACGGAAAAAAATCAGCCCTAAAAGTATACAATGCGATCCCACTTATTATCTTATGATAATCATATATTAGATACTACATAATTATTTTAACATAACCATATATGGTAAATATATTATTATACACAAATAGGCTGGAAGAACAACACCAAAATATTTGTGGGAGCTACCTGGAGAGGTGGTTGTAGAGCTTATGTTTTTCTTCTTCGTGTGTGCTTTTATGAAGTTTCTTCATTTTTTCCCCCAACGGTGGTTCTCTTTTTATAATCAGAAAAAATAATAAAAATTTTTCCCTCCCGACTCTGTCCCCCACTCTGGCCTTACCTGTCTCAAGCCCTGAGGACTCTCAGCTGTCAGTTCTGGGGTAAAGAGCGAACGCTCTGTAAATCGTCCATCAAAGCCTCCTTTCGAGCTCTTTCTCTTGCCACCGCCCCCAGGAAGTGGGGAGACGTTTCTCTTCGACTTAGGGCCCTGAGATCAGACCTCCGGGCCCGCTTCATCAGGCGCCCTTCCCGCACCTGTCCCAGAGCGCCTGCGCACCTGGGGTCGGCGACCCGCCCGGTAGCTGTGTGAGTTCCGCACCCGCGAGAGGCAAGGGGGCGGGGCGTTCTCAGAGCAGGTGAGCGGCAGGTGCACCGCCCCGCACGCGCGGGGCGCAGCCGGCTGGGGCAGTCCTCCCAGCCTTCGTGCTCGCCTCGCCCGCTGCCCCACCCCTGCTTCTCCTCCTCCGCCCTCACCCTGCACCCCGCGCCCCTGTCCTTTCCAGTTTCAGTCTCACGTCCAAGCTAGGTGTCTCCTTCTCTCAGGATTCTTTGAGTTGATCCTACTCTGTGGTTTCTGTGGCTTCTGGGCCCAAGGGCTCTCAAGCATTTAAACCCAGCCTTGGGTTTGGCCTGAGGTGGCCTGTTTCCTGCTCTGAGATCCCAGGCCTCTGTCTCCCCCCACCCCCAGGCCACCATCCCTCATTCCCAGGTCTCATCTCAGGGTGTCAAGGTCTGTGTGCACAATTTCAGGTGGTAGACAAGGAGAACCTTGTGAGTTTTTTCACTCAACCATAGGTATTAAATGTGCCGTCTATTAAAAGTATAATTAGCGGCGCCTGGCTAGCTCAGTTGGTGGGTTGTGCGACTCTGGATCTCGGGGTCATGAGTTTGAGCCCCATGCTGGGTGTAGAAATTATTATTTTAAAAATCTTTAAAAAAAAAAAAAAGGATAGAGTATCAGAAGTGTGATTTCACAGGTATGGGTGCTTAGGAGGCGAGAGTCAATATTTAAGTTTAAAACATGATTCTAGGGGCACCTGGGTGGCTCAGTCGTTAAGTGTCTGCCTTAGGCTCAGGGCGTGATCCCAGAGTTCTGGGATCAAGCCCCACATCGGGCTCCTCCACTGGGAGCCTGCTTCTTCCTCTCCCACTCCCCCTGCCTGTGTTCCCTCTCTCGCTGGCTGTCTCCCTCTCTGTCAAATAAATAAATAAAATCCTTTAAAAAAATAAAATAGAAGGTGATTCTATTTCTTTTCTCAAGACAAATCAAGTAAACAGTCGTACATGGGGCACTGTGATATGGCAAAAATCACTGAAGACAAACCGTTAGGTCACGTGAGGCCTTCCTCCCTCATCCCCAGACCATCTTCCCTCCCCTTCTCAGACTCACCTCCTGTAGAACTTGCCTGAGACCACGATTTTTCAAAGACAATATTGGCAAACATCGGCTAAAGTAAGCCTGCGTGACGGGCTCATTCACCTGACTCCAGCCAGATGGGAGGTTCTCAGCCCATTATGATTTTGAGGAGGGAACTTTTGTGCGGATTCCAAAAGAGCGTGGAGCAGAAAGTGAAACAACCGCGTTTCCCAAACTTGCCCGGCGCACTGCCCCAGCCCCCAGCCCCCCCCAGCCTTGAGCTAGGCTTGGTGGGGTAGATTTATTCATTTAACCAATGTTGATTTATTGGGCTCAAAGGATACCAGGCCCCTTGGCTACAGAGATGAGTTAGCACCCCCACCTTCAAGGTCTTAAGAGAAATGCAGGTGGGAGGAGGGGGTGATGAAGTAGAAACACATTCACACCAGAAAGGAAAGAAACATGAAAAAGATCACAGAGCCCCAAAAGCCCACGGCCTTCAAGGGATCTGAACTGAAAGCCACCTCGTGGCCACGCTGCGTGGTGTGAGACAGCCAAGGGGAGGGCAGTGAGGGTCTTGTGGGCTGGCTGAGTGCGGGCTTTGCACCGAGGGCAGTGGGGAGCCACGGACGCCCTCAGAGGGAGGGAGGAAAGGATAGGCAAAGACCTGTGAAAACGCTCACTGCTGCGTACCACGGTACAGTTGGGCTAAGGGGGCTGAGGGCCGAGGGGGGAGCTGGGAATGCAAAGAGGCCCTTATTCCCCCTACCAAGCCCGGTGCAGGGCTGCCTTTGACCGGACAAGGGACATCTTTGTTTTCTGTCCGAAGGCCCCAGGTTTCGCCTGTGCTACCAGCAGCCCCAGGCTATGTAGTAAATGGGGAGAGCCCAAGGGGGTGGAATGAAAGCAACAGGGAAGACAGAGATTTCAGAGGCCCCGGGCAGCCCTGGGGGGAGGAGGTGAGCCCAGGAAATGTACAGGAGTGTGGGTGAACTGAAACCCCGAAGCAGGTCCCGGAGCTGGCTGGCACGAGGCAGGGCCAGGGCCTGACAACTGCATCAGGGCTGCACCCACCAGAGGCTCCTCTGCTCCATACTTTGGGGTCTTCTGCCCTCCCTGGCTAGGCTTTCACATCCGCCCACATTCCTCAGGCCAACCAAGATGCTGATGAGTAGAGGCAGAGCAGGAGGAGGGTCAAGGGTCCTGCACACACACACACACACACACACACACACACACACACTCAAGCAAGGCAAAGAGATACCCGCCTCTGGGCCCATGGGCATCATTTAATTGCAGCCCCCATGAGCACGCACAGGGCCACAGCCAGCTTGCCCCCCATCCTCCACCCTGCCCCAGCCTCACCCAGACCCAGGGCGGAGCGAGCCTCCATTGCTGGAATATAGACATTCAGTCCAACGGCCTCCTGTCTCCTCGTGGAACGCAGCCCTCGGGATCCCTGATCAGGCCCCGGGCAGTGATCCAGGTGTGCCCCCTGGAGCATGTCCAGCTGAGGACGGTCCTTGTCAGGTGTCTTCTCACGGATGGCAGTGCTACAAAGACCAAGAGCCTCTGCCCTTGCACAGGTTGGCCTTCACCTTAATCACCTTCTTCTTTCCCCTCCCCCACCTCCTCCACCCTCCGCAGCTTCGGGGTGCAGTTTCTGGCTCCAAGTGTCTCCCCCGGGGCCCCCCATCCCTTTTGGCTTTCCATATTTGGGGTGACTCACCTTTGCTTTTCTGATTAAAGTGTTGGCCCCAGCATAAGGTTCTGAATGGCAGGAGTGACCCCATCCTCTTGGGGTGGCCCTTGTCTTGAACCCCCCACCCCGTCCCCACAGCAGGTGGAGAGAAGGTGGAGCAGAGAGCGTGGTGCATCCCTACAGCTGGACCCCCGGCGTCTCTCCAGGGGAGCAAGAGAGCCACTTCCCTGGGGGTGCTACAGAGGGATGATGGGGAGGGAGGAGCACCTCTGTCTGAGAAAGCCACCTCCGTTCCTGGTCCTCCTCCACCCAGCCTGGAGGAAGGAGCACACCTCCAAGCTGCCCAGGACCCCAGCCATCTCCCAGGCCAGAAGGTCCCAGACATTCCTCGGGGAAGTTGCTAAAAACTTGGAGTCCAAAAACACACTGTACGGGTATGAGTGTGGAGAAAGCTGTAAGATGTAAATTCAAGTAAGACAGGCACAATGCAGAGGCGTGCATGCAATGTGGTCTTTTGGCAAAAAAAAAAAAAAAAAGTGGGGAAGGAATACGAACCAATATCTGTATTTGCTCGCGTCGATCTAAAGCTAAGAGGACATACAAGAATCACCCCCCACGACAGGGGTTATCTCTTCTAAGAACTGTGGTAAAACACATAGGACATGAAATTGACCAGCTTAACCACTTCCGAGTGGCGTGAAGCACGTTCCCACCGTCGTGCAGCCACCACCACTGTCTGTCTGCAGAACATTGTTCTTCTTCCCAAACTGGAACTCTGGACGCATTAAGAAATGACACTCCCTTCCCCCTCCTCTGGTCCCTGGCCACACCATTCTACTTTCTGTCTCTGTGCATTTGGCAATTCTAGGAACCTCATATAAACGGAATCCTACAGTATTTGTCCTTTTGTGACCGGCTTATTTCACGCAACATCGAGTCCTCAAGATTGACCCAAGTGGGAGCGTGTGTGTCAGAATATTCTTCTTGTTGAAGGCTGAGTAATATTCCGTTCCATGTATATCCCACGTTGGGTTTCTCCACTCACCTGCTGGTGGACACAGGTTGCTTTCATCTTTCAGCTTTTGTGAACTATAAACACAGGTGTGCAAATATCTGTTTGAGTCCCTGCCTTCAATGGTTTTGGGTATAGACCCACAAGTGGGATTGCTGGATCCTATGGTAATCCTACATTTAATTTTTTGAGAAAATGTCACAATGTTTTCCGTAGTGGCTGCACCATTTTACATTCCCACCAGCAATGCCAAAAGTTTGAATTGGTCCACATTCTCACCAGCACTGGTTATTTTCCAGGTGTTCTGTTTTATTTTGTTTTATTTTTTGTAATAGCTACTCTAATGTGTATGAGTTAGTGGTTACCTTTCAGGATACACAGAAAATGGGCAGACAGGGAAGGAAAAAGGAGGGGAGGAAATCTCTACTGTAGGACTTTTAACCCTTCTTTTTTTTAAAGGGTTTTAAACCTTCTTTTAAAAAAAATTTTTTTAAGATTTATTTATTTATTCTAGAGAAACAGAGACAGAGTGAGTGCAAGAGAGTGCAAGCAAGTGGGGGGAAGGAGAGAAGGGAGAAAATCCTCAAGCAGACACCCTGCTGAGCATAGAGTCTGACATGGGGCTCAATCCCACGACCCATGAGATCACTACCTGAGCCGAAACCAAGAGTGGGACACTTAACCAACTGAGCCACCCAGGTGCCCCTACACTCTTTCGTTTTTTAAGTCTTATTTATTCATTTTTAGGGGGGAGGGGCAGAGGGAGAGCATCTGCAAGCAGACTCCCCACTGAGCATGGAGCCTGACTCGGGGCTCGATCCCACAACCCATGAGACCATGACCTGAGCTGAAACCAAGAGTTGGATGCTTTAACCAACTGAGCCACACAGGCCCCCCACATTTTTTTTTAAAGATTTTATTTATTTATTCGATAGAGATAGAGACAGCCAGCGAGAGAGGGAACACAAGCAGGGCGAGTGGGAGAGGAAGAAGCAGGCTCATAGCGGAAGAGCCTGATGCGGGGCTCGATCCCGCAACGCTGGGATCACGCCCTGAGCCGAAGGCAGGCGCTTAACCACTGTGCCACCCAGGCGCCACCCCCACATTTTTTAAATCATCTGAACGTATGACTTATTCAAGAAATGAAATAGTTTTTCCTGCACTTATCATGATAATTTCCAAACATACGGCAAAGTGCAAAGAATTTCACAGAGAGCCCATACATGCGATACTTAGATACCACCGTTTAGCAAGCGCTATCCTTACATTCTACCTATCCACTCATTTATCCATCCAATTAAAAAATTAATATAGACTATAGTTTCCTAGGCCCCTCCCAAGACCTGCTATGTCCCAGGCAGGGCCTCGGAATCTGTATGTTTAATCAGTCCCCCCAGGGGATTCTGCTCCTGGAGAACTTCTGTCCTGGTCCAGCCATTCATCTCGCACACGAACTATCCCTACAGTCGTTCGGCAAGTCAGCCGGCCTCAGCCGGGATTCTCCCATGTCTGGAAGCTCCCTACCCTCAGAGAGGTCCCTCCAAGGAAGGTCTTATGGGGCCACAATGATCTCCAGACCCATCCGCAATCCAGCTGGGCTCTTTCCCAGAACACCCTTCAGTCCCTCAGCAACACCATCCCCAGTGTGTCCCCAGAACTAAACACAACTCTCCAATATGGCCTGATCAGAGCAGGGCCACTGGTCCCATCCCTTCCTGAGCTGAAAACTAGCCTTCCACCCTTCAGCCTCCATTCGTCCTCTCTGCTGAGAAGGACAGGACACTATAAATTGGGTTGGCGAGATTGGCAGGGCCAGATTGGCCAGGCCCCTTGAAGTAGGAGGTATTCAAGTCCTCTTATCCCTCTTTAGCCTTCTCTCTCTTTTTTTTTTTTTTTTTTTTTTTTGGCCTTCTCTTTTTGCTACGATGATCACAACGATGATAGTGGGAGGGGATGCTGATGGAGCCCTTAACGTGTAAGAGGCGTGGTTCCAGGCACATTATTTGCACCCATTCATTTAATCGCCACAGTTCTATAGAGTAGGTAATATTATCCCCATTTTTCAGATGAAGCAACTGAGGCACCAAGGGATTAAGTAACTTAACCAAAGGTACATGGTGCATTCTCTTTATATAAACACAGAGCTCGTGCAGTGAGCGGTCTTCAGTTCCCAGAGCTCCCTACTACCCAGTCCTATAGTGTAGATACTTCGGGCTCCTACACCTGTGATCTCAACCTTTCCTGATGGCTAATTCCCCTCTGCCTGTCAAACCCCAACAGCCCTATGTCCCACTCTCTCAGGGGCAAGATGGCTAGAGCCAACCTGATCAAGTAAAGCTAAGGTTTCTCCGGCTGATATGTTTACTCTCGTTTGTGTGTGTGTGTGTGTGTACGTGTGTGTGCATGTGCACACATATATTTATGCACACATATGTATATATAATTTTTAAAGTTGATGTCTTCCTGTGAAACAAAACCATGACAGGCTATGGTCATAAATATCTACACATGCAAAGTAATCTGCAAAGTCAAGCTTCATGGCAGGGCTGGTCGGAGAGATTTGGGGGCCTCGGGAACCAAACGTTACCCCAGGGTCACATCGCATTAGTCTAAAGACAGCCCAGCCCGGATCAGTCCCCTGCCCCAGGGACACCCAGGGCATGGAGGATGAGTATTTGAATCTCTGTTTCAAGAACCCCCAAAAGGCCTAGGCAGAGTCATAAGCCCAGCTACGGAATGGCCCCTTGAATTGCTGATGGAAAGAGAGAAATCTGGGGAGACCTCTGAGACCGGAGTTGCAGAATGAACTATATAGAATGCCCAGTGAAATCTGAGTCTTAGATAAAGAATGAATCATTTTTTAGTGTAAGTAAAGGTCCCAAACACTGGACTGAGCATACTTATACTTGAAGAAGTATTTGTTATTTATCTGAAATACAAGTTTCCTACCAGGCAGTCTGCATTTCCATTTGCTCAATCTGGGACTGCCTGGAACTCCTCCTCTTCAGCTCCTGGGGAAAGAACACGAGAGACTGTCATGACAGTTGGCACTCAACCATGTCCGTGTCCCTGGGTGAGGTGGCCGGGTGCACCGCCTTGACTGCCCTCCCCAGCCAGCCTCAGGGTGACCGTGATGGGACAAGCCATGATGGGACAGGTCAAGGAGGGGCCGTCCTGGGGCATCCTACTGAGTCACCCTCATTCCTGACTGTGCCTTGGGTCCAGGAAGCTCTTTAAAAAAAAAAAAAAAAAAGATTTTATTTATTTATTTATTTGACAGAGATAGAGACAGCCAGCAAGAGAGGGAACTCAAGTGGGGGGAGTGGGAGAGGAAGAAGCAGGCTCATAGCGGAGGAGCCTGATGTGGGGCTTGATCCCATAACGCCGGGATCACGCCCTGAGCCAAAGGCAGACGCTTAACCGCTGTGCCACCCAGGCGCCCCCCCCCTTTTTTTTTGTAAGAAGAAAGCTAACTTCTTGAGGACTGACCCTCTAGTCCTGAGAAAACTGGGAGGGAATCCCTCAAATGGTTTCCCTTTGTCCCCCCGCCTCCCCCCTCTTTGTTCCTGCCTTATTCTTGATTTTTTTCTGATCACAAAAGAAGCACAAAGGGGCGCCTGGGTAGCTCAGTCGGTTAAGCATCTGCCTTCGGCTCAGGTCATGATCCCAGGGTCCTGGGATCGAGTCCCACATCGGGCTCCCTGCTTATCGGGGAGTGTGCTTCTCCTTCTCCCTCTGCCCCTTCCCCCACTTGTGTGCTCTCTCTCTCTCTCTCAAATACATAAATAAAATCTTAAAAGAAAAAAGAAAAAAGCACACATCCAGGGTGAGAATTCAAATATCACAGGGGCGCCTGGGTGGCTCAGTCGTTAAGTGTCTGCCTTTGGCTCAGGGCGTGATCCCAGCGTTACGGGATCGAGCCCCACATCAGGCTCCTCCACTGGGAGCCTGCTTCTTCTTCTCCCACTCCCCCTGCTTGTGTTCCCTCTCTCGCTGGCTCTCTCTCTGTCAAATAAATAAATAAAATCTTTAAAAAAAAAAAAGAATTCAAATATCACAGAAACATGTAAGTTAGAAAGTCCCTCCAGAGATAACTACTACCAAGTTTGATGTATCTTATTCCAGATTTTTCTCTATAAAAATATTATATAACCTCCATAAATAGAATCATATTTTACAGACTGTTTGGGAACTTACCCCTATTTCCCATGACGTCGGGGATTTCTTTCCAGGCAGGTTTGTGTTTCCAATTCGTTGGTTTTACTCTGCCTCATTCTTTGTCCCCATGGTGTTTGGTCTTTGGGAGCTCTGAGCCCCTTTGAGTGTTCAGTGAATGGCAAATGCATATGAACACATCACCCAAATATTTGTATACGACGTTGGGTGTCGTAGCCTCGTTGAGGCTGATGTGACCCCCTCCACCCTGTGCATGTCACGGGAAGGATCACTGAAATGGGTCCCAGAGGGTGAAGAACCGTGAGGATAAATTTCTTATTGTTGGACTGGGGAGACCCCCCTGTGGGGAGTCTCAGTCAGAGGGGTCCTGGGTCACCGCCTCCATTGGGAGACCCATCCCTGGGCTCCCCCTCAGACGGGGGGCTCCCCTCCGAGCATCCCCGTCAAGATCACCTGACTCCAGCAGCTGCCAAACCCCTGGGCAACGCCAAGAGCCTCCTGGCCTCAAACGGGTTGGGCGACATTCACTTCCCTGCGTTGTCCTCCCGACCAGCTCAGTCATTAGGAAATGCCTCAGCGGCGGCTGTCACGGTGACAGCAGCAGGAAGACGTGCTGTCTGCCCAGCACCTGTGGGTGGCTCAGATCTGCTCCGGAGGACGGGGCGGAGAGGTGAATGCTGCTCTCCCTGGTCCCGGCCAAAGTGAGTCTGGGGGCCTGGCGGGGGGCGGGGAGGGAGCAGGATCCAGCCAGAGCCTGGCAAGGTTCTGCACTGAAACCGGAGTGGGACAGGGGTGTGGGAGTGTGTGTGTGTGCTGTCTAGGGGAGTGGTCACAGCTGAAGCTCTAGGGCCTTGCTTGGGGAACCCAGGAGGGAAGCCCAGCTGCCTAGAAGTGTCTCTCTGCCTCGCAGGGCTCGCTGTCCCAAGGTGGGGAGGCGGGAAGGCGGGAATCGCCTGGGCTGATGATACCCCCCAACCAGTCCCCACGGTGGGCTGGGTGAACCAGGGCACTGGGGCTTCATGAGTCAGCCCCCCCTTGGGCCAGCCTGGTCCTCCCCTGCTTCACAGGTGGCTGGAGTGACACCCCTGCTCAGAGTCTTAGAGTCACTCTGAGGAGGGACTTAACCAAGATGGAACGAGTTTCAGGTATTCCTTTTTTTTTTTTTTTAAACCACTGTACGAGGTAAGCTATACATATTTACACATCCTGCTGGATTCTGGAGCTCCCACAAGGTATTTTCACCCGTGGATGTTTCCTACATCAGTGTTTCTGCACAGGCATAGGGCTGGGGTCTCCTATCCCATCATCCTGCTCTCCTTTGACCAAGGTCTGGACTGCCGTCTATGGAGGCACATGCAAACCCTCACTAGAGACGGCGGTCCCCAGCACCCTGGGTCTCCCTGTGCCAGCCGAGTGACTTTGAACAAGTTACTTAAGCCCTGAGCCTCAGTTCCCTCATCTGTAAAATGGGGATAATGTCTACCTCCCCGAGTTGTTGTCAGGATTGCATGAGGAAGGGATGCACCAGGCCAAGCACATAATTAGTGTTCAATAAATGGCCGCTGTTATAATTATTTATTATTAGCCCGACACGGGTCCCACCTCACCTAGGAAGACTTTCCAGGCCTCCTCTCCCACAGGTTCCTAAAGCACCAGTGGGGATGCCTTTCAGCACGTCAAGTCTCACGTTGTAATTGAGCTCGAGTGCGCCCAAGGCAGAGCACGTTCCTTGCATTTCCTCTGCTGCCCTCACCCCGGTCCTAGCACTCCAGACAGAGGCAGGCCCATGAGGAGAACCCAAGGACCGAGAATGAAATGGAATCAAGAGAAATGGGCGGACACACAGAGGGAGAGGGCAGGGAATGACTGAGAAAGGGAGGTGAGAAAGGGAGGTGAGAAAGGAAGGTGAGTAGAAGGTGGGGGAGGGCGGCACTGTCCAGGTATGAGTGACGTGCCTCCCCTGAAGCCCAGGAAGAAGAAAGGATTGCCCAGGGAGGCCACCAGTGGGGACCTGGGATGTCTTCTGCATGCCTGGATCCCTTTTACTTTTCCTCAAACTCCCATGAAAATTAGAGGCTCTCCTCCCCCCTCCCCTGCTCATCCCAAGGAGGATGGTGCTTCCTGACTCAGCTAAATAGCTACTCACAACTCAGCTAATGTCTCTGTGTCATCTGCGGAATCTCCTCCCTCCCTCCCTCTCTCTCTCTGCCATCTCCCTCTCTGTCACCTTCCCGGATGACCTCCACCAACTCATTTCCCCTTCTCTGGACCTGGGTGGGTCTTCTCCCCTATAAAACTAGATTTAACTAAATGACCTCAAAAGTCCTTCCTTCTCCTAGCATTCTCTTAACTATCTGCTTTCATTCTCTTGCCTACCTTGATACCTACTTCTCAGTTACCCAAATAACTTCAGCTAGTAATCATCATTCCTCCTTTAAAAAAAAGTCTTTTTCAAAAACAGCTATGCATGTCTCTTAGGCTCTTAAGTTTCATGAAGGACCTTCCTGATCCTGCTTATCTCCAATGCCAAAGTTCAGTAGCTAGAACACAGCCGGAGCTCAATAATTATTTGTTGAATAATTGGGTGGACGGATGGGTGGATGGATGGATGGATGGATGGATGGATGGATGGATAGACGGATGGATGGATGGATGGATGGATGGATGGATGGATGGATGGATGGATAGATGGATGGACGAATGGACGGACGGATGGATGGACGGATGGATGGATGGATGGATGGATGGATGGATGGATGGGTGGATGGGTGGATGGATGGATGGATGGATGAATGGATGGATGGATAGACGGATGGATGGATGGATGGATGGATGGATGGATGGATGGATGGATGGATGGATGGATGGATGAATGGATGGATGGATAGACGGACGGATGGATGGATGGATGGATGGATGCATGGATGGATGGATGGATGGAATTGCTGCCATATGCCTGTGGGGCACTGTGAAATGTAGGGGGACATGTTAGCAGGTGGCTTAAGAGAATCATGGTCATCCTTGAGAAAATCCCAGTTTAGTTTACACATCGGCAGGTGTGTTATGAAACAGAAATGACAGAAGCATTGGAAACACCATCTTAATTGTTATCTATTGCCCATCACTTACCTAATCTCTCCTTGGACCTGTTGCCCAGTCTGCCCCAGGAGCCACAGATCTTCATCATCTTGTACTGTTATTCTAATTTGAGGGGAGCTGCCCTCTGCCAGGGGTGTGTGTTATTTTTTTTTAGTCATCTGCATAATAAAGAACAATTGGGAAGGAGAGGGAGGGAGAGGAAGTGGAAGGTAGGAGGGGAGAGGATTCAGCTGGCCTTAACAATGACATCTACCATTTGTCAAGCACATACCGTGTGCCAGACTCTTCACTCACACTAGTTCGCTTAACGCTCTGACCAACTCCAGGGGCACCTGGGTGGTTCCGTCGGTTAAGCATCTGCCTTTGGATCAGGTCATGATCTCCAGGTCCTTGGATAGACCCTCCCCCCTTAAGCATCTGCCTTTGGGTCAGGTCATGATCTCCAGGTCCTTGGATAGACCCTCCCCCTTCCACCTGTGTTGGGCTCCCTGCTCAGCGGGGAGTCTGCTTGTCCCTCTCCCTCTGCTACTCCCCTTGCTCGTGCTCGCTGTCTCTCTCAAATAAATAAATAAAATCTTTTTAAAAATACTCTGAATAACTCTGAGAGGAAGACAGTATTATCAACCCCGTCTTACAGATGGGGAACAGGCTCAGGTTAAACAATTCGCCTGAGGTTATACAGACAATAATGGGTGTTATCAAGGATTTGAACTCAGTTCCAGAGTCTCAACACTGGAAACCCTCACCGCCAGCCTGGGGGGCCACATCAATCACCCAGAGACCAAAGCTTGAAAAGGTTTTTGTACTGACTCTAGGGTCCCAGGACCCCTATGCCCATCTTTCCATATTTTTGCTCCTTATTCCTTATGGGACATTTTCAACTTGGCAAAATGCTTTTAGAGCCAAGCCAAGAGAGGAGAGAGGTCCCAAAAGATGTATGATTTGAGAAACTATAGTCTTTTCTAGTAACTGATCCTGTTCCCATTAGGTCATTGCTCAGGTCTGGGGGCTGGCACAGAGTTCTACCTGTGTTCAGGTGATTTTGTCCACATCCTTGATGGAAGAAAATACCAGTGACAGGTGACCACAGTTCCTTCTAAAGAGGCTGATCCAGAGAAGTTGAGGCTACACAGTCGTGATATGGGGGACTTTTAAGTGAGGACGCTTGGACCTCCCAAGCTGGTCTCTGCCTTCAAAGTCAACATCTCGGGGAGCTGTGGACTTCATCCAACGGCTCTGGCTTTGCTGAGAACATCTTTGGGGTCCCTCGTTTGCTCTCAGATAAAGTTTAAAACTCACCTAGTGACTTTCTCACCAGGCTTGGCTCCCAGCTTCGGCCATTTCCAGCCTACCACACATACTTTCAAAGGATGAAAATCTGCCTTTATCAAGGTTAATCAGAAGGTTCTCTCACTGCCTTAGGCAGCCCAGTAAGAATCTGAAGAATGAGTGAGCTGTGGCAGCTGGAGGTACGAGCCCACAGCTCCTGGCGGTGAGGACACAGAGGGCCAGCAGGCATTTGGATGTGTAAGTTCCGAGCTTTATTTTCAAAACAGTCATTGCTTTATGGCCTCGCTTAGCACAGAGGAATGCAATCCAATGGCTGGATCCGATCCAATGCATCAGCCAATTCCTGAGCAGCAGGATGATCTTCTGGAAGACGACCACTCTGGGTAGAGACGCACACTGGAGACCAGGCTGAGTCTGGGGGAGCTTCTGCTTAGCTGATGGGGGGGGATGGGGGGTTGGCGGGCACGGCTGGGTCCTCCTGCCTTCACTTCCGGTGTCAAAGGAGGAAGAGGTGAAGTGGTGACCTCACCCCGTGTGCATGGCATGGTTGAGGTTGAGGTATCAGGGAGGCTACACCTCCAGCACATTCCATGCACTTCTAACCAGAGTCTCGCGGGGCAGGGGTTTCTCCTTATCGGTCTCCCAATCCCCCTTCCAGAAGTTTCCCCTCATCCCCTCCTAAGGGGCCTGGGCCCTAGGTCCTGGTCTTCATACAAGTCAGGGAGGCGCCCAGGGAGGAGCCGCAGAGGTGGAAAAGAAAGAGGGAAGCAGCCGACAGCAGGTGTGGGAGGGCGTAGGGAAGGAGGGAAAGGCCCGGCGGCTCACGGCCCTCCCCTCCCGCAGCTCAGGCCCTGCCTTCGCAGCGTGGCCATGTCGGAAGGCGAGAGCAAGGACAGCTCGGGCAGCGAGTGCCCCGTGTGCTACGAGAAGTTCCGCGACCTGGAGGGCGCCAGCCGCACGCTGAGCTGCGGCCACGTGTTCTGCCACGACTGCCTGGTCAAGTACCTGCTGTCCACGCGCGTGGACGGCCAGGTGCAGAGGACCATCGTCTGCCCCGTCTGCCGCTACGTCACCTTCCTCAGCAAGAAGAGCTCCCGCTGGCCCTCGGTGCTGGACCGCAGCTCGCAGACCCTGGCGGTGCCCGCCGGCCTGCCCGACACCCTGGGCCACGCGAACCCCCTGGCCGCCGCCCAGCAGGCGTGGAGGCCGGCTGCGGGCCAGGGCGCCCCGCTCCCCCTGGACCCGCCGCCCGGCCTGGCCCGGGAGCCGCAGATCTTCGTCATCAGCCGCCACGGGATGCCCCTGGGGGAGCAGGACAGCGTGCTGCCGCGCCGCAGCCTGGCCGAGCTGTCCGAGGCCTCGCCGGCCCCCAGCGCGGGCCGGGCCTTCTGCTGCCGCTCGCGGGCCCTGCTGCTCATCACCCTGGTCGCCGTGGTGGCCGTGGTGGCCGCCATCTTGCCCTGGGTGCTGCTGGTGAGGAAGCAGGCGTGAGCACCGCCGCTGAGCTGGGTGGGGGAGGGCTGGGAGGGGTGAGGCCGGCGGGGGCGGGCAGCCTGGACCGCGCGTCGTCTCCTCCCGCTCCGCCCCCGCCCTGTCCGTGGGGGAGGCTGGGGGGCTGATGATCTCACGGCTGGAGCCGAGCTCGGGGCCCAGACCCCAACTCCACGTTCCAGGCCAGGGTGGAAAATGGGGTGCCCTCCCCTCCCCGGAAGCAACAGCTGTGCCAGCCCCTTTGCAGATGCTGCGCCTTCTTCCAGGCTGGCACTGAGCAAGGTGGGAAGATGGGTGGTCCCCTCTTCCTGTGGGGTCACCAGCCGCGAGGCGCCATCCCTGTCTGCCAGGTGAGCTACCTGAAGGCAGGTGGGGCTCCGTCGTGGCTGGAGGGGGGCCCCACGGCAGGACTCGTCCAGGTCAGAATTCCCACCCAGGCTTCTCTAGCTTGCTCTCAGGAGCCAATAGAACGGGTGGCTCAGGGTCCAAAAGCACCCTTCCCATGATCTCAGCAACCATCCATGACCCTCACAGCTGGGCAGGTGTATGCCTTCCCACCCCCGAGTCATCCGCCTGGAAGGTCTTCGCTGGGGGAGCAGCTGATCTCAGAGGCTGTGGCCCAGGATCTCTGGGGGACGTAACAGAAAAGGCTGATCCTGGGGAACAGGGGCTGAGGCTAGCAAAGTGACCCACAGACAGAGCCGGAGGTCTCCCCAAGGCCCAAGGAATGATCCAGAGTTTGAGTCCTGGGGTTCTCAAGGATGGACGGGCAGGCAGGGCATGCAGGGGGAGCCTGATGGCCGAGACTTGAGTCAGCAGAGAAGTATGTGGGCACAATTAACCCCTGGGGGCTCCCGCCTCCCTCCCAGCCCAGGTCCTCCTCCTCATGACCCAACCACTCATTAGAGGCCACACCAGCTGGGCCAGTTTCCCCGGGGCGGATTCCCAGCTGGGCTGGGCGATGATGGGTGGGGAAGAAAACAGCCGCACTTGTCAGGGACGCCACCGTCTCCACAAATGCTGAACCCCAGGTCCCACAGACCCCTCCCTGGACTGTGCTGGGGCTCGGCGTGGAGGGCCGCTCGAAAAGCCTCGGACTGGGTCTTGCCTGTGGGGCGAGTCACTTGCCAACAGCCATTTGCTGTTCCTTTAGGCCCATAATCTTAATTTTTGGATTAAAAAACAGCAAAAATATTCAGCTACTCGCTCCAATAGGCTATTGCTCACCAGCTCCCAGGCGTGCCAGCAGCTAAGCCCCCCCACAACCTACACAACTCTCAGCGAAGTTCGATATCTGTGGGGAAAGAATAGCACCCTGCTTTTTTTTTTTTTTTAAGATTTTATTTATTTATTCGACAGAAATAGAGACAGCCAGCGAGAGAGGGAACACAAGCAGGGGGAGTGGGAGAGGAAGAAGCAGGCTCCCAGCGAAGAAGCCCGATGTGGGGCTTGATGTGGGGCTCAATGTGGGGCTCGATCCCAGGACTCTGGGATCACGCCCTGAGCCTAAGGCAGACACTTAACCGCTGTGCCACCCAGGCGCCCCTAGTACCCTGCTTCTTATCTGGTTCCCAAATTCCCATAGTGGTGTCCATGTGGGGACCACTGGGGAATGGGGTCCACCCTACAGGGGATATTTGGGACACAGGGAGGGCTGATTTAAAACACTTAACTTATGGGTTTCTTTATGCTCTTTTCAAGACTAGAGAAGAGCATGGGTGCTATCTGGGGGGATACAGGTGGATTCGTGGAAAACATATTTATTATAGGACTAAAAATGTTAAATTTACAAAGACTCTAATGAGTCTGTTTTAACCTCAAAATACCTGTAGCATTTTCATATTGTTCGCCAGTGACTTGTAGATGGCACTTCTTTTATTTTCAAAGAATGCCAAACGGCTATTTTTTAAATAAAGGTTCTATTTTCTCAAAGATTCCAGAGACATCGCCAATGCATGTGGGAAGCTCTGAGCTCTGACCTTCCAGACAGTTCACATTAGATGAAAGAGACAGCTCGAAAAGACAAATGCAAGTGGGTCTCAAACATGTAGTCGCGCTTGTGAAAGAAATGCAAATTAACATTTCTGCAGCTATGCCATTTTTCACCTATTAGCCTGTCAAACGCTGAAAGATTCAAAACGTACTCTGCTTCCAAAGCTGAGAGAAAGCAGGTGAGGTTGTGCGGATAGATATGGGTAAAACCCCTAGGAAGGGAAATTTGACATTAGCTATCAAAATGTCTATTCTGACCCAGCAAGTCCTGTCCTAGAAACGTATCCTCTAGATAGACCTGTGTATACACCCAGAGAATGTCTCCAAGACACAATGGCCAATGGGATAAACGTGGTGTGGAACATTGTGGAAGGGGGGGATAAGAATTCACATTCTGGTGTGCTTATTCGTGCATCAAGACATTGGAACGAGAACACAAAAAACTAATAATAGTGATTAACTGGGCAAGGGGATGATAAACTGATGGGACAGGATGGAGGTGATTTTCCCTTTCCTTTTGATACTTTTTTTTAAAAAACTCATTTGAGAGAGAGAGAAAGTGCAAGAGCACTAGCAAGGGGAGGTCAGAGGGAGAGGAAGAAGCAGACTCCCCACTGAGCAGGGAGCCCAACACGGAGCTTGATCCCAGGACCCCAGGATCATGACCTGAGCCAAAGGCAGACCCTTAACCCACTAAGCCACCCAGGCAGCCCTCCCTCTGATACTTTTTGAAACAAGCAAACATACTACTTATTCAAAAATTAAATTAAAGGGGAGCTTCAGTGGCTCAGTCGGTTAGGCATCTGCCTTCGGCTCAGGTCATGATCTCAGGGTCCTGGGGTCGAGCCCCGTGTCCAGCTCTCTTCTCAGCAAGGAGTCTGCTTCTCCCTCTCACTCTCCTTCTGTGCTCTCTTGCTCTCTCTCAAATAAATAAATAATTAAAAATTAAATTGAAAAATGCTATTAGATGCTTAAGATATCTTCAGTGTATACGCCGGTTACCCCGTGAGGCTCTGGCCCCAAGAACATTCGAGAGCTGCCCGACTACCTGTCCTGCAGCCTGAGAGTGTCGGCTACCAGCTCAGTGGGGCTGGTTTGTCTGGTTAGAGATGTGACATCTTCTGCCTAACAGGCACACCAGGAAGGAAGGTAAAAAGCTTAGTATTTGACTCAGTGTTTCTTAGTTCCTCTGGACATCTTTGGGCCTGATCATTTAATGTGCTTGTTTTGGTTTTTCTCTACCGTTCCTTTCCTTTGTCAAGTAAAAGCTTTTGCTTTAAGCAACCCCCCCTGAGGTCAAGGCACCACAGAAAGATACCATCAGATAAGGAGATAGATAGACAGACAGACAGAGAGATGGATGCCTGGGATTAAACATGAACTGTTGCTCATCTCTTCCTCCCCTTGTCCAAGGGCATCCCCCTTACACACACACACACACACACTTTGCTACCTTCTCTCACAATAACCTTTTTTTTTTTATTTTAAAGATTTATTTCTTTATTTGAGAGAGAGCACAAGCAGGGGGAGCTGCAGGCAGAGGGAGAAGCAGGCTCTCTGCTGAGCGGGGAGCCCGATGCAGGACTCGATCCAAGGACCCTGGGATCATGACCTGAGCCGAAGGCAGATGCCCAACCAAGCGACCCACCCAGGTGTCCCATTGTGGCACAAAATAACCTGGCCCCCTCCTCACTTGGCCTCATCCTCCTGGTACAAACTAATTCTCAGCACAAACTCTTTGTAGATCAGCAGGTCATGCTGGTGCCGACCTCTGGGCCTTTGCTTGGGGGGCTCTCTCTGCCTGGAAAACGCCTCCCTGGCTTTCCAGAAACAGTTCAAGGATTACCTGTGAAGATTTCCCCACGCGCCACCTCAGTCAGAATGACCCATCCCATCACCTTCCCAGGGACACTTTGTTACGCCTTCTGTTCAGAGGGCCATTTCTTCCTTACAGACACTGTGCTCCTTGAGGGGAGGCCAGATCCTACTGATCTTCGTATCTCAGTGCCTGGCTTAGGATTTGGTAAAGGGTAAGAGTCGGAGAAATAGTTGAAGAATGCCCGCGCGAAGGCAGGCAAGCAGGAAGGAAGGAAGGAATAAATGGGATGGTTTGGCGTCTGGGAAAAAAGTTGAGTCCGAGGGACTCGGGTGTGGAATGTGGATAGTCGGTTTGTCTTAGGGCTTCACAAAGACCAGCCTCGAAACAACCCCAAAGGGTCTGTTTAAAAGGACCTTTTTCAAACCACGTAAGAGGCACGTAAGGAAGAGAGATGGAGCAGCCAGGCTGGGTGGCCCGAGGGTCACGCAGGGCAGAGCCAAGACACTGATGCAGGTTAACCGACTCTACAACTAGGCTACTCATGATTTGCATCTGTGTGTACAATTTGTACCCTGGCAACCTTCGCACTGTACAAAGTGCTTGTGCTGTCCAGATGGTGGCCTGAAGGTTTAATTTCAATGACTCAGTGTTGCACGGCGGGGAGGGAGCTCAGGAGGCCTCTGGAGGGATGGGCGACAGCAGAGAATGATGGGCAGTATGGGGGAACAGAGAAGGCCTTTATGGAGAGAGAGGAAGAGGACTGGGGACACCTGAAGAAGAGGGGATTCATAGGTGCCCGGCTGGCTCAGTCGGAAGAGCGCTTGACTCTTGAGCTTGGGGTTGTGAGTTCGAGCCCCACATTGGGTGTAGAAATTACTTAAATAAATAAAACTTGGGGGAAAAAAAAGAAAGAAAAGAGGGGTGTGGGGGAACTAGTAAGAACAAGAAGAGAGAGGGTGAGTCTGCAAAGACCAGAAAGGAAGGCAAGTAGGAAGGCAGGAGCATTCAGTGGCTCCCTGTAACTTTCAGTAACCAAATCAAATTCAGCTCAGCCCGGAGCCCCATGGGCTTTTCCCTGAAGGTCCCTCCCTCCAGCCACAAGGACCTGGCTCCTAGAGACACTACGTCATGCTCTCATGCTCCTTTACACCTCTGAGCCTTCCCTCCAGTGATTCCCACTGCCTCATGGAGCTAATTTTAACATTCTTCCAAACTCAGCCAAGGGTGATCTCACCCCAGAAGTCTTCCCTGACCCCAGAGCTCCCTCCTACTCCTGAAGCAGAGAAACACCAAGGACAGGGTGTCTGGGTGGCTCGGTTGGTTGAGTGGTCACCTCTTGGTTTCGGCTCAGGTCATGATCTCAGGGTCGTGATCTCAGGGTGATGAGATCAAGCCCAGCAATGGGCTCAGCATGGAGCCTGCTTAAGTTTCTCTGCCTCTCCCCCCCCGCCCTCTCTTAAAAAAAAAAAAAAAAAAGCGCCAAGGGCAGTGGGCTCATCAAGCACTTTTCCTGGGGGGCCCCTGATTGTCAGTTTCGCTGTTTATGTCTCCTCTTAGACAATCAGCTTCCAGCGGGCAGAAGCTTTAACTAATTTCATTTTATGACTCCAGTGTCCAGATGATCAGGGATGCTTGCAAAATATGCTGCATAAACGTTTGTTGAAAAGAATTACAGGGGCGTCTGGGCCACTCAGTCCTAGAGTGATCTTGATCTCAGGGTGGTGAGTCTGGGCCCCACATTGGGTGTAGAATTTATTTAAAAAAATAAACTTAGGGGCGCCTGGGTAGCTCAGTCGTTAAGCGTCTGCCTTTGGCTCAGGGTGTGATCCCAGGGTTCTGGGATTGAGCCCCACATCAGGCTCCTTCGCTGGGAGCCTGCTTCTTCCTCTCGCACTCCCCCTGCTTGTGTTCCCTCTCTTGCTGGCTCTCTCTCTCTGTCAAATAAATAAAATCTTTAAAAATAAAAAAAAATAAACTTAAAAAAATTGCAGTAGAGATATTATCACTGAATTTTTAAAAAAGATTTTATTTATTTATTTGAGAGAGAGTGAGAGAAAGAGAGAGCACGAGCGGGGTGAGGGGCAGAGGGAGAAGCACACTCCCCCTTGAGCAGGGAGCCCAATGTAGGGCTTGATCCTGAGACTCTGGGATCACGCCCTGAGCCAAAGGCAGACGCTTAACGACTGAGCCACCCAGGCACCCCTGAAAACCCATGTTCTTTACTGACTCTTCTCTGGGTCCTCAAGGACATGGTTTCTCACTCTTTGACTTGACCCAATGGAGTCCTAGAAATTGGGACCATATACGGAAGGGGCTGGGAAGAGCCTGCATGGGTTCATCTATAACCTAAGGGTTCTACATAACTTGCAGAGTTCCTCTCACTTCTCTGTGGCTCAATGACCCCATCTGTATAATGGGAACAATAATACTGTACCAGCATCACAAGACTATTTGTTGGATTAAAGGAGTTAACAACGTAAAGTGAGTAGAAGAGTGTCCCCAGGACTCAGCAAGCTCACTACGTCTTAGGAATTATCATGAAATGTGTCTTCCGTTAGTATGACACCGCATCATTCATTCAATGACAATGCATTATTCATTCGACAGAAAGGGATCCCCCACCAGGTGCGCGGCCCGGGCAAGCAGCGGGAGCTCACGCCCCCCACCCCCGCACTGCAGCCTGACCCAGCATCCCTTTGGGGGGAGCTCATCCCCCCTGCCCCGCTTCCATCAGACCCTGAACCGAAGGACAGCGGGCAGTGACATTCAGAAAGGCACACAGCTCTCCGCTTGCAAAGGCCTCCTTCCAAGTGTGGTCTCGGACCCACATCCCGGGCATCATCTGCGAGCTCGTTAGAAACGCAGGTGCAGACCTCCTGGCGCGGGGCAGGGAGGGATCGCGGGTCCCAGACCTCGCAAGGCGGGTGGCCGTCTGGAGCCGAGTCTCGGGCGGTCCCCGCGGCGCCGGCAGCACACGCTGCGGGGAGGGAAGGCAGCCGGTGTCCGCTGGAGCTCATCGAAAGACGAGCGCTCTCGATACGCCCGCGCCACGAGCCGGGGCGGACTTGGCTGTGTCCACCGTACCGGGGTGACCCGCGGCCGCGGGCCCAGCGTCACCTGGCGGCCGCTAGTAAGACCTCCCCTTTCCCGGCGAATGGGACGTCCGCTCCCTCACCACGCACCGGGGCAGTCACACCCTGAGCAGCCCCCGCCACCCGCCCAGGAACGACCCTTCCCGGAGCACGCAGCTGCGGAACCCAGACCTCCCATGGGAGGCACCAGGCCCTGGAGAAGGCAGTTTCGCAGTTCCTTGCAGTTCCCCTCCAAGCCGGGGGGAGACACTAGTCATCAATTTCTTTCCCAGTTTCCCCTTCTCGTTCAACGCCGCGCCTCTCTCGCGCCAAGAGATGATCGGTCTCGCGAGATCTCTCGTCAACTTACAGAACCGGAAGTAACGTGTGGATCTCTTCCCTCTTGCGGCCATCGCTGAAGTGTCGGCGGGTGAGTTTTGGCTGTGCAAGCGCGAGAAATCCGCAGCCATCCTTTCGCGGGCGCGATGTCTTTTGACTTCAGGGGCCCGATACTCTCTCGGTGGACGAATAGCACCCAGAGAGAGGGGCCAGGATGGTCTTGACCTGTTTTCCCGCAAGCTTGAGGGCCGATGAGCTCGGGGAAGGGAGGAGGAAAGGGGGTTTGGGAACTCGGCATCGGCGCCTGGAGGGGAAGGGTTCTCTGGGGATGGAGAAAACTCTAATCGGCGTAGTTTCCTAAAGAATGGTCTCGAAATAATCTCTGGATAAAGCAGGGGAACTTGCAGGCCGCGCTTGCCCAGGAGAAGGCTTTTTGGACCCGAGATGTGTAGCCCTTCCTGGCTTGGCGACGAAGGAGCCGATGCATTGTAGGGAGCTAAATGTGCTCACACCCGAGTCCGTAGCGTATTGACGTTGGTTGGTCTTTGCAAAGCGTGATGTTTTGATTGAATAACAGTTGTGGGTCTGCCTTGCCTTCACGCATCGGAGATGCGAGTCCCGTCTTAACTTCCGTACCTGGTATTTCAGGAGTTTGGAGGGTGTGAACTGAAGCAAGTGTGTTACTGATGGAGCATTACTTTTTTTAAGATTTTATTTTTATTTATTAGCACAAGCAGGGAGAGTGGCAGGGAGAGGGAGAAGCAGACTCCCTGTTGAGCAGGGAGCCCTACGTGGGGCTGGATCCCAGGACCCTGGGATCATGCCCTGAGCCGAAGGCAGACGCCCTGCAATTCTTTATTCCGTAAACAAATACAGAAAACATCCCGGTAGAATATGACTGGTTCTATGGGCTTTCTAGCATCTCAAGCTGACAAAGTTGCTGTTAAGTGTTTGGAAACGACGAGATTGTGATCATTTAAGGGTTGACACCTCTTTTAACTTTTCTCTTTAGCCAAAATGAAGTTCAATCCCTTTGTGACTTCTGACCGGAGCAAGAACCGTAAACGACATTTCAATGCACCTTCCCACATTCGCAGAAAGATCATGTCTTCCCCTCTTTCCAAAGAGCTGAGACAGAAGTACAACGTTCGATCCATGCCCATCCGAAAGGATGATGAAGTGCAGGTGGGTACCGCGTTGGGGTCATCTTGGCAGATGTCCCGCACTCCGGGCCTGGAAGAGGAATTGCGTTCTGGGAACGATGCACCGGAGACGTTACTCCCAGAACAGGAGTGCAAAAGGGAACTAAAGAATCAAACAGGGAAAAGTATCGATTGTCCCAAGCATCAGAATGGGGGCGTGTGAACCAGAAGAGAGATGGCTCAGAACCAGCTCGTTGCTTTGTGATGAGCTTTTTCTTGGTGTGATTGGTCACTGAAGACACCTTTGAGGACCAATACACAGAGTTCTGTCTGAATCAACCCTGATACAGAAGCCCTAACAGAACCATAGTTTTATATGGTGGTTTTATGTTTACCAGTAAATAACTTGTCAAATCGATTTAAGTGAAAACGTCTGTACGTGTTTTCCTAGCTGTAGCCTGCAGCCGTTGATGACAAGATTCAGGCAGGTTTCTACAGCAGCTTGCCTGTCCCCAGTATTATTTGATGAGGTTAACACCCATTTAAATAAAAAAACCTGTCCCCAGATAGTGGTGTGGGTTGAGAACAGCCACCGGTTACCACTGTGCTGGTGCCGGATGTGCCAGTGGACTTGGGAGATGATCTCTGTTTTCAAGATCTCTTAATGCGAGAAAATCTGCAGCTGGAAAGAAACATCAGTGCAGGAGCGCTTTGGGTTGCTTCCTGACAAACAGGAACACTAGGACTCCTGGGTGGGAAACTGTTAAGACTTCAGGAAAGAATTGGTTCCCATACATACTTGCTGCTGACCACTCTGGCACTGGCTTGGACATGGTAATGGGTTGTGAATTTAATCTTGTGGCCTCTTGCTTCCTTTGGGATGGAGTAAAGTTCCTTTTTAAGCAAGCCAGAGTGGGCTCGTTTTTAACCTTTCCCCAAGCCCACCGCTGCTTGTGGACCACCAGTTGATGCTCTGTCCATCACTAGACTTACATGGGGGCATGGTTTATTTGCAGGTTAAAGACAGAATTATTGGCACGTTTCTATTAACTGTTAAGTCTTTCAAAATTGAAAGGTCTTACAGATCTGATAGAGTGAATGACGTTTATGTGATTTGTAGCTTTCCTGGTTCCCAAGGTTAATATTTTTGTTATTTTTGAACTTTTAGGTTGTGCGAGGACACTATAAAGGTCAGCAGATTGGCAAAGTCGTCCAGGTTTACAGGAAGAAGTACGTCATCTACATTGAACGAGTGCAGCGAGAGAAGGCTAACGGCACAACCGTCCATGTGGGCATTCACCCTAGCAAGGTACGTGTTTCAGCGAACGCTCACGAGAAGAGAAGGAAATTACAGGAAGTGTTGGCAAACGTGATTGCTTGTTTGCAGGGCCATCCCAGAGAAGTAGAATCCCCTGATTTTAGAGGTTCTAGAAACCAGTCTGAAAATTTTTATGAGATCAAGGCGTCTTTAACAGTTATTGTATATGTTTAATGTATTTTTTTTCTCAAAAGCTACCAAACAAATCTTAACATCACGGAAATAGGGTATTTTTCTATAAAACAGAGCTGATACCCTGTTTGCTTTTACTATTCAAGCCAAGTAAGCAGGGCACCTGGGTGGTTCAGTCGGTTGTGTCCGACTCTTGGTTTTAGCTCATTACAAATGGGGGAAGAAGCTGAATCCCAGAAGCTAAGATCTCGTGGATAGTGGTAGTGTCTGAGCCAGGATAGAAAATCTGGTCTGTTTCCCATGCAAGTGCCTGCTTGGGACTTGGGTGTGAATTCTCTGATACTTTAGTCTCTCATTTCTTTCTTAGAATTCTTTAAAAATTTTATGATCTTAGGATCTGTGTGTTTTTGTTTTTTCAAACTACAGGAAAGTTGAAGGATTGGTGTGGCTAAATTCCATCTCTTTCACCTGGAATTCACTATTAACATTTACCCGTGTTTTCTTTTCCCCTTTTCCTTTCCGCCAGTGGATTATAAGCGTCATGACACTTCCTCTAACTCCTTTAGCGTGTGTCTCCTGAGAGCAAGGATTTCGCCGTTCTCTAGCCTTTGCCAGTCCTATGTCTGGTCCACCAGTAGATCGGCTGTTGTCGAGTTCACCAATCCAGTGATAGATTCTTGGCCTTTTCAAAGTAGCACAGCATAGGACATAACCGTTTCCTTCGCCGTGGCTCAGTGATTGTCTTCATCTCTTTATTTCAGTCAAGGACTTCAGACTTCTAAAGGCAGAGGACTCCAGCCCAGACCCCAACACCCAGTTGCCTATTTTGCGTTTCAGCTTGGGTTTCTGATAACCTTAAACCTAATGTGTTCAGAATTCTGAGTCTGTTCAGACTTTGTTCATCACCCTGTATAGCAGCTCTATCCTCCCAGTTGCTCAGGACAAAAATGCCATTTATTATTTTATCTCCACCCCACCCCACCCCCCACTGGCTGCTGTCAGGTGATATCCAGAATCCCATCTGTTGCCATCAGTGGCCTACAAGACCTTACTTGATCCCCCTCACCAGCCACTTGTAGACCTCCCCTCTTCTGACCTAGTCTGCTGGCCGCCTCGCCCCTCCTGCACCCATGCTACTGATAGTGTGTCTCTGTTAGCAGTATCACCTGGCCACTTGACGGAATTCCAGATTCTGTTCCTGGCTCTACTGGGGGCAGGATCCAGGGATCTGTTCTAACAAGCTCTCCGGTTGATTCTTAGACACACTTAACATGGAAAAACACGCACCTGTGAAACTTTTAAGTTCTCCTGCCTTTGGACCTTTGTACTTGCTGTATTTTTACCAAAACAATTCTTTACTTTCTTCAGGAGTTCACCTTTCTCTTCAGGTGTTGTCTTTTTTGTGTGTTTTCTGTTGAAATACATTTGACCTAATGTGTAAATTGAAGGTGTGCAAGATGTTAGTTGGATAGATTTGTATATAAAAGGATTGCCACTGTAGCGATATGAGCGCTTCTAACATGCTAGTAGTTGTTTTTAGTTGGAGTAACAAAGTTCTAGTCTCTTAGCAAGTTTAGTGATTATGATACAATATCGTGTATATATCACTACTGCACATGAATCTCTAGGACTTACAGTTTAAGTTTATACCCTTAACATCTGTCCTGTTCCCCATCCCTTGCTGACCAATTTATTTTTGTCACAAGTTTGACTTTTTACAATTCCATGTATCTGTGAACGTCATACAGCACTTGCCCGTCTGGTGTCTCTCACCATAATGTGCTCAAGGTTTCAGGTGTCTGAATGCAGCGTTTTCTGTAGGGCCTTGTTTGGTCACCCTAAGGATTTAGCCCATGCTCTCAGTCTTTAGCCTCCCCTTATTGCCCTGTGTTTCGGTATGTCAGAGTCTGACACACATCCACTTTGTTTTCTCTCTCCCCATGTTAAAGGACAGGCTCCATGATGACAGATACTCTTTTCGGTCGTTATGCTCTGTTCCCACACCTGGTTTAGCATCCTTTCCCCCTGTTCCTCGCCTTCCTTCGTAAGACCTGAATGTACCGTCATCTAGAGACCTTTAACAATTAGATTTGTCGCAGCGAGATCTGTGCTGTGGTTTTGTGGGTCGGAGCTACATTTGTATTCCAGCTCAATTCTCAAGTTACAGTAGAAACAGAAATGTGGGGGCGCCTGGGTGGCACAGCGGTTAAGCGTCTGCCTCCGGCTCAGGGCGTGATCCCGGCGTTATGGGATCAAGCCCCACATCAGGCTTCTCCGCTATGAGTCTGCTTCTTCCTCTCCCACTCCCCCTGCTTGTGTTCCCTCTCTCGCTGGCTGTCTCTATCTCTGTCAAATAAATAAAATCTTTAAAAAAAAAAAAAAAAGAAATTAGAAAAGAGAGCATTAAAAAAAAAAAAGAAAGAAACAGAAATGTGTATGAGTTAGGTTGTGAAGCCGGTAACTGTTTAAAGCTTAGAAGTGTTTTATTTTTCTGCAGGTGGTTATCACTAGACTAAAACTGGACAAAGACCGCAAAAAGATCCTTGAACGTAAAGCCAAATCTCGCCAAGTAGGAAAGGAAAAGGGCAAATATAAGGAAGAAACAATCGAGAAGATGCAGGAGTAAAGTCATCTTATGTGCGACTTGAAATAAAAACTTAAAATGAAGAGCCTTTGCTTTCTGTGTGGTGCTTGGAGAATACCACCTCCCTTCCAGTGGATTGGTTTTCGGGGAGGTCAGGTGGCATTTGCTCCCCGGAGGCAGGCCGCCCCATCCTGTGGCTTGATTCTGCTAAAATACTGTTAAAGTAGGGTGGGTTTTTCCATTTGAGCACCAACTGTTTAAGCATCCAGAATAACAAAATATTGAAATCAGGACTGATAGTAGAGCAGGCAGTATTTGGGGAACACCATGCCTCACTGAGAAGGCGGCCCAGATATAAAAAGCCCTGTGGGCTCCTGCCTTGAACCTGCCCTTTCACTGCTGTTGGGCTACGACTCTATACGTGTGCATGTGGCATACTTGCACGGTTTTCCGCATAGAAGCGACATTGCCAGTGGGATGAGGCTTGTGCAGAAGCGAGGAGCCGCTGTGATTTGCAGCGGCGCCTCGACGGCTGCCCCGAGTCATTCTTCGCCACCTTGCATGGCTGGTGCCGCTCGGAGGAGTGTCACCACGCCAAAATCTCACAGAAGGGAAATGCTTAGGTTGCAGTTTAAGTAAGAAATGTTCATCTGAAACGTAGGTTCTCGGGGCTCCGTAAAAAGGTGCCGTCACTGTGGACAACCCGTGCGCCTCCGCCCTCGCTCGCTTTAGACGAAGCTTCTAGAGGCAGAATGATGAATGTAGCTTACTTTCCTACTTCCCAAAATGCAGGCTTCGCAACAACGTGGGGAAACACCGGTCCTGCCTCGGGGAACCGGGGTCGGTGGCTCGCTCTGCCGAGGTCCCATGCAGGCCGGCCGCAGGGAGACCAGCCCCAGCGACCGCCAAACGACAGGCGGCGCAGGACCCTCGCGGGACCCGGTCCAGAGCGTGGAAAGGATGCTGGGCGGTCGTCGGGGGCGGGGCTTCCGGCCGGCGCGGAGCGGCTTCCGGTGCGAGCGGCCAGTGGGAGATGCGGCGCCGGCGGGGGCGGGAGGTGTGGCGGCGGCTGGTTTCGCGCCCGGGTCGGGGGGACGCCGCGGTCCCCGGCTCATCCCCCTGCCGACCGGCCGAGTTCGGGGGTCGCCGGCCCTCCCCGCCTCTCCCCGGCCTCGCTCATTGGTTCAGCCCCTAGCTGGCCGCCCTCGCGGGGGTAGGGGGCGGCGATCGGCGGGCGGGGCAGGGGTGCGGGCGGGCCCGGAGTGGGGGGCGCCCAGCCCGCGGGGGTGCAGGGAGGAAGGCCACGTAGAGGGTGTGGCGCCCGCAGCAAGTCCCCAGGAGCGGGCGGGCTGTCTGTCGGGAGGTGCGGGGAAGCTCCGCGTCTGCATCAGGAAAACGGTACCTCCCCGTGTTGTGGCCGAGGGAGCCGACGCCCCAGTAACTCTGCCCGAGGCAGGCACACAGTAGTGGTAGAGTCGGAAATGGAATTCCCAAGGCACCCGACTCAGCGCTCCCGGTGCGCGGCCTCGCCGCTGCACCTGTACGGGAAGTGTCTGCCAGACGTGCTCTGAGCATTCTATCTCTGCTCTGAGTCCCTTGGCGCTCAGAGGGAATGCCGCCAGGGAGGTGGCTCAGCCCCTACTTGCTGGGTTGTGTACACCAGAACCGGTCAACTACAAATGCAGAAAATAAAGTGCTCCAGAGCCCGGGCGCTACCGAGGAGGGAGAGGTGGCAACCGGCTGGAGTCGCTGAATGCGTCAGGAAGGCAGCTGAGTTGAGCTGGGCGGGATTCCCAAGATCAATGGCAGAACCTTCCAGGTGTGGGACGCCAAAGCAAAGACTCACAGGTGGGTGAGGACGGGAGCCCGTTCCAGTTTTCTCTAACCAAGGTCATTTCTCCGTTACCCCGCTGTCACAGATTGCACCAGGAAGCTCAGCACAGTCTTTGCATGCTGCTGTGGAACAGGTGTTGAAAACCCAGATAACCACAGGGATGGGCAGATAAGGTGGACAAGTTAGTAGGGCGCCTGGGGACGCTGGGAAACAGGAGAGTGCAGGCTCTTTAACCCAAGCGGCAGCTAGTTGTTGCCAAGCAGCAAAGCTCCCAGGGTGGCCAGATCTTCCCATTTTCCAAGAAGGTCGGATGAGTGAAATCCCCCCATCTGTACCTATAGGTAAATCATTGTCATTTCTCAAAAAACAAGCACCGAGGGACTAACCAAAACAGGTCTGTTAGCCAAACGTGGCTTTTCCCAGCATAGTGTGAGGACTATATCTCATATTAAAGACTGAGATTTCGCATCTTTTGATTATAAATTATTTCCAACCTGTCTTCGTTCTTTTATAGGATGGAGGCGAGGCTTGTCCTTCCTTTGCAGTCCCCTGAAGGGCCTCAAATAGGAGCCAGGGCAGCCACTCAGAGATGCTGGTTTCAGGGAGGAGTCTCGAAGGTGCTTTCCTGAATCCCAGTGAATATCTTGTGGTTTCAGGTCTCTTCTGAGGACCACTCGGGCTAGGCGATGATAACATATTCCTTTAGAGACAAAGTGCCATTGTCAGTGATTAAATGTGACTGGTAGGGGCGTCAGGGTGGCTCAGTCAGTTAAGCATCTACCTTTAGCTCAAGTCATGATCCCGGGGTCCTGGGATCCAGCCCCACATCAGGCTCCCTGCTCAGCGGAGAGCCTGCTTCTCCCTCTGCCTGCCACTCCCCCTGCTTGTGCGCATGCAGTCTCTGTCTATATTAAATAAATAAATCTTATAAATAAATAAATATAACTAGTAGATGAAACAAACTGGTTTATTTACTGCAGAACTTCTCAGAGCCTTTATTATTTTTTTTTTTAAGATTTATTTATTGGTGAGAGAGGGTGCTTGGGAGCAGGAGGGGCAGAGGGAGAGAATCTTAAGCAGACTCTGTGCTGAGCATGGAGCCCCACGTGGGCCCTGAGATCATGACCTGAGCTCAAAACCAAGAGTCAGATGCTTAACCAACCGAGCCACCCAGGTGCCCCCTCAGAGCCTTTAAAATGTCCGTCTGTACAGAGGAACTGGAGCAGACTTAAACAGCACTTGCAAACGTTCTATTTCTTCAACGCTAAAATGTATGTCTTCCGTATATGTTACTCTGGATGTGTCGTTTAATGTAGGTTCTCTGTTTTTTCCCTTCTAGAGAAAGTCATCGGTAAGTCAGTGGTTTTATAATCAGCAGTGTCTTAGAATCAGGAATGTCGGTGGTCAACCGGTGATGCCGAGCACGGGAGTTTGAAGCCTTTTTAGTGGAGAACCTTCGGAACCTCAGCTTACCTAAGACTCTCGCTCAGAGCTTTGAAACCTTTTCCTCTTTCTGTGCTTTTCAGGGTTCTGCCCTGCCCCTCGGCTCTGCATCTGATGGCTTCTTGTCTTCCTCCGATCGTTGTTATCCTGTTATCATCACGTGAACTCTTCCCGTGGCCGCATCACCCTCCCACAACCTGGAGTGGTTCTAAGGAACCTCAGTTGATGGTCAAGTTGTCTCCCTGAGGAATTCTCTGGTCTTGGTGGAGTGTGGACCATTTGGCCTCCCTCTTTTTGGCGTGGTAATCTCCTGACAAATCTCTCTGTACACACACACAGGTTGACTTTTTCCACTTTTGGAAACAGACCCTGCCTCTCTTCAGAGCCATCAAGCCTGTACAGGAAGGGGTCTCCCAGTCTTGGAGTACCCTGCTTTGTTCCTGGACTCTCTGCTTTGTTCTGGAACTATGTGGGCCTCAGCTCAGGCAGTGTCAAAACAGTCTAGGCCTCCAGACCTCCCAGGAGGGCAGAACTTGTTTTCCTCGCCCACGAAGCTGGACTCACCTGCTTGGATAGGAGACCACATCTTTACTTCTGTTATCTTATAATAATCACAGGACTCACATTCCGAGTCATTTACACTGGCATGCCTTCATTCCTGGTACCCTCCGCTGTCTCTCCCCCAGTCCTGCTGCAGCCACTCCTTAGCCCAGGCCCCAAGAATGGTCCCTGTGGCAGCAGCTGGTGTCATTTCAAGAGGTAGCGACGTTTGAGGACCTGACCAAAGATTGGAAGCGTTTGAAAGCCTCTGGGAAGGCCCGCTGCAGGGACACAATGCTGGACAGTTACGAGAACGTGGCCCCTCAGGGTAAGGACTCAGAATCTTCCTTCACTAAACCCTTGTACCGTCAACAGGGGAAAACTACCATTCGGAAATTTCCCACCACTTTCTCCTTGATTCTGCTAAAATGAGGACAGACTCTTCAGCCTCGAGAAATTGATTACATTGATTGTAGGAAGGCTGAAAAGCCCTCCCTGGTGCTAACTTCAGGCTCAGAGTTTGCTGTTCTCATGTGGTGCCTTCCGGCAACATTCTCCCGTGTGTATGATTGCAACAATTAAGCATTTCCATGTATCCTCTCTCCTGTACAATTAATAAAGACAGGTTAATTCGGTTCTGTTTCATGAGCTAACAGGTTACTTTATTCTGTTTGCCTAAAGTCTAAAATTACTACACATTTCTGTATATCTTACTGACTTAAAATTCTTTTGACATGATCAGGTTTTGAGCGGCCTCAGTTGGCTTTCTAGCTGCTTTATTCTGTTACTGTTTTATACTATGTTATCTTTCTTCTGTGTAGTAGTCTTCAGAAATCCCATGGAAGAATGAGGAACTTTGGAGGGAGAGTCTCCCAGAGGGAATAGCGGTGATTTTAACTTTGTTTTCTCGCTCGCTCTCTTAGGCTCCTTCTTACAGTTCTCCGTGATGCCCCAGAAAGCTGCAAATGACCCTCCTGGTGTTTCCAGTACAAGTGATACGGAAATGGAGATACGTACCATGAGAGAAAAGTTTCTTATAAGCGTGACGAAGTTAGTAGAAAGCAAAAGTTACAACAGCAAGGTATTTTCCAAAGAAAAGTACTTCCAAACGATAAAGGAAGTCAAAGAAGCTAAGGAAAAGGGGAAGAAGTCCTCACGTGACTACCGCCGCGCAGCAAGATACGACGTGATCTCCGTGCAAGGCACAGAGAAACTAATAGAGGCGACGCACGGAGAACGGGACCGCGTTCGGTATTACGTGCATAAGGAGGAATTGTTTGATATTCTCCACGACACGCATCTCAGTATTGGACACGGCGGGCGGACACGCATGCTCAAGGAGCTACAAGGAAAATACGGGAATGTCACCAAAGAGGTCATTGTCTTGTATCTGACACTCTGTAAACAGTGCCACCAGAAGAACCCGGTACCCAAGAGAGGTCTCGCCCCCAGGCCCATTAAGGACATTGACTCCAGATGCCAAGTGGAAGTACTTGACATGCAGTCCAACGCCGATGGTGAGTTCAGGTTTATTTTATATTACCAGGACCGCTTGACCAAGTTTATCATGTTACGGCCGTTAAAAGCCAAGCGGGCGCGTGAGGTGGTCAGTGTCCTATTGGACATTTTCACAATTCTCGGGACACCTAGCGTGTTAGACTCAGGCAGCGGCGTGGAGTTCACAAACCAGGTTATTCACCAGCTCAATGAGGTATGGCCGGACCTAAAGATTGTCGGTGGTCAGCAGCGCCCTGGCCAGGGCCCGGGCTCCCTGGAGCAAGCCAGCCATGACGTCAAGAGCATGATAAATGCCTGGATGCAGAGTCACCGCTCACGTTGCTGGGCCCAAGGCCTGGGATTCATGCAGATGGTGAGGAATCAGCTGTTCGACGTGTCCTTGCAGCGAAGCCCATTCGAAGCGATGTTTGGTTTTAAGGCCAAACTCGGGCTGTATTCCTCACACTTACCCCGGGAAACCGTGGCCGTCTTACAAACAGAGGAAGAGCTGGAAATTGCTGAAGAACAACTAGAAAGTAGCCTTTGGGTCAGGCAGGAAGAAAGGGCTGAGGTCGGAGCGGACAGATCCGACATGGATGAGGACCTCGATCCCCCCGCTCCGGAAGCTGCAGAGCCCTGCACCTCACAGGGGGCCCCAGGTCTCTTCTGCTGGTGACCGGGCACCTGCCGAGTGGGTACCCACGGCATCTGTGGGTCCGTACGGCTCCCAAAATTCCCTGGGGAAAGGAGCACAAAGCTGCACTCTCCCGTCGCTCAAACTGTCCATGCCGGTCCTTGCTCGAAGGGGATAACCGGGTCGGGTCTGTGACCTGGGGCCACCGTGACAAACCTTTCTCTCGTCGTTCCAGAGACCAAAAGTTCAGAATCGGGGTGTCAGCAGGGTTCGCTCCTTCTGGAGGCTCTGAGGAAGAATCCATTCCGTGCCTCTCTCCTCTCTCTGGTGGCTGCTGGCAATCCTTGGCTGGTACACGTCCAGTCTCTGCCTCGTCTTTCTGTGGGTCTCCACGTGGCCTTCTCCCCTCTGTCTCTGTGTGCGTTCTCCTTTTCCGTCTCTTAGAAGGACATCATTGGATACCCGATCCACGTCATTGGATTTAAGGCCCACCCCAGTCGAGGATGATCTCATCTCAAGAGCCCCCCCTTAACTGTATTTGCAAAGACCTTTTTTCCAAGTGAGGTCAGATCGGCAGGTATTGGGGGTTTGTCCTTGGGTGTATCTGGGGGACACAGTCTACCAACTGTAGTCAGTAGAGGAGTATGTTTGCCTGCAGAACGTGAACTCATGGGGTCTTCAGTGTGTAAGCTGGTGCTTATGCCCTCCATGTATCTGGTACGTATTCCTTCTGCCAAATCCTCAGACAATATCCCAAAACGCGGGGGCATCAGAGGAAAAGATGGAGACGAAGTACAGGTAGCAAGAAGAGGTTGATCTGACATAGCTTGGAGACTGGCCCCCTCCGCGCCTGCGCTCTATTTCCTGCCTCAAGAAGAGCCGCAGGTACCATCCCTGCTCTCAGAATGGCACGCACAGGGAATGGTCTGACCTGCCTGGAACAGACTTTAAAAGTTGGCCAGAATTAAGACATGCCTGGGATTTGGGTCTGAGTCTGCCAGGTGTCTCTGCCTCAAGAATAGAAAAGCACGTCTTTCTGGAAGAGCTCAGTACGTTCCAGGAAATGACCAGTCGCCAGGGACTCTGGAGCACAGGGCAAACATGGGCCAGAGGTCCCTGCTCCGGCCAGAGACGACTAGAGCAGGGGCCTGTCTGGGTCATGGTTCAGGGTGAGGAGAACAGACCTGGCCAAGGAGAAGGATGATGCCCTGGGTACGGTCGTGTTCCCACGGCCTAGACGATGCCAAGCCATCAGAGGGGTTCGGTGAGGATTTGTCGTGGAAACGAATGGTTCTGCAGAGATGGACGCAGGAAAGGGGAGGGCCTGGTCTTTGTTCTCCACGCACCCTCCCCGCATATCCTGGAGCCATCCAAAGCCCATTCTGATCGCCCCTCGAGCAGGTTTCCTCCTCCATACGGGCACTACGTACCCCTACCTACGGAAGGGGAGACGCTGCCTGCCTCACAGGGTTCTTGTGCGAGCCAGCGAGAGAATGTGTGAAGGGACTTTGTCTACACACCAAAGTTAGTTGTCCTTGCTACCAGCGGAGCCCGTCCCCCACGTGAGAGCTGGGGGCCTCTGCCCTTCCTTTGCTGGTTAAACAGTGTTACAGGGAGGCTACATGATTGTTATTAGAAAGGAGGTAATAGCACCTTCCAGCGTGTTTCGGGGGGCCAAAATCTTGCTCCATCCTTGGCTGGGACCTAACTCTGCATTGCTCCTTTGTCACTCTCCCTGGCAGGGCCTGGGAGGCCCGGCTCGACCCATGTTACCGACCCTCATGCTGACCTACCACCTCCTGGTGGCCGGGCAAACCGGGAACCGCATCCCCAACCCGTGCAGGGGAGAGGTGAGATGAAGCGCAGCGTCCCTGCCTTCCCTGGGGAGGGGCTACAGATAACCCAGGTTTCCCGAGCTGCTGCGTCGCCGCCCTCCCTTCCCCTTTCACTTCTTGCTACTGGTGGTGGGAGCGAGTTAGGGGTGGACACGGAGACCCGGTGCGGCCTCGCTCTGCGTTTGCACATCTGGAGCAAAGGCTCCTGGGGCACCGCCAGATGCTTTCAGCTTGCGAATGTAGTTTGCGTGTGAAACTCAGATCATTGCCGTCGTTCTCAAAACGAGGTTTCATATACACCTCTTGAAAACTTGGGCCGTCCGGCCACACCAGGCCCGCAGCAAAGGACTGGAGCTCGGCGGTAGCCCCCAGGGGGCAGTCTGCGCATGCGTCCTCCGGGCGGCCACCCTCTGGCCACGCAGCATACGTGCTCGTGCATTTCTGTGGCCCGTGGCTGAAGACAGGCGCGTGAAATGAGAATGTGAACCACGGCCAGAAACCAACCGCTGTTATCTTTAAGAATTTATGATGCAAGTGGCATTCCACATCAGCGGGAGGGGTGGTTTTAGTCAGCTAATTAGCTCTCGGTCAAGAACACATGACATCTGATTCCTAAACAAGAAACGGAACTGTAAAGATATTGGGGGAGAAATGGGGGATTGTCGTGATCTTGGAATGGAAAAAGCCTTCCTGAGCCCTACATGAAATTCAAAAGCCATAAAAGAAAAAGCTGATATACTTGCCCTCCTGAAAATTTCAGATATCCGTGGGAAATACCGCCGTTCACAAAGAGAACAAAGATAAGTGACATTGGGAGAAAACATTGGCAACACCTAAAACCATCCTAATTTTTAAAAGGATGCTTACGAATGAGTAATGAACAGAGCAGCCAATAGAGAGCGAGCAGAGGCTAACCACGGAAGAAAGAGAAATGGGGAATTAATGCTTCACATGCCTGTGTGCAGCTGTGCTGTGATCGAGGAACCCTGGGCTTGTCAGATTGGGGCTGTCCATTTCAAGGAAACAGACCCAAGTTATTTGAGAATCTTCATGTCTTCCATTGTGCGCGTGGAAGAAGCAGCACGTGCCTGGTGATCCTGTCCTGATTGAACAAACCCTACTGATACAGAGATAAACCGATTGCTACCTTATTTTCAAGACAGCTCTGTTAGTTTCCCAGGGCTGCCCCGAACAAACTGGGGGGCCAAAACAACAGAAGTGTATCGTGTCACAGTTCTGGAAGCCAGAAGTCTGAGATCAAGGTGTCCGCAGTGTTGGGTCCTTGCCGGGGCTCTGGGGAGACTTCGGTGCCTCTCCTGTCTTCTGGTAGCCTCAAGTGTCCCTGGGCGTGCAGGTGACATTCTCCCCATGCCTTCGCACCTGTGTGTGTGTCTGTCTCCGTGTCCAAGGGTCCCCTTCCAATGAGGACCCCATCGTGTTAGATTAGGGCCCACCCTAGCGATGTCATTTTAGCTTGATCGTCTGCATCCTTACTTGGCAATAAGGTCACTTTCAAAAGTACTGGGAGGGACAGCTTCAGCCTCTTTTTTTGGAGGGGTGGAGCTGGGGGATACGGTTCAACCCAGAGCCGCAAGCAATCAGAAGGACAGGTTTTTTTTCCAGAGGTAATTTTTACAAGGTGTAGCGACAATTTCTAAAGTCTTGGAAGACTTAACACAGCCCACTGTTTAAATAGCAACAGAGAACAAAACACAAAAAATCGGTACTGGTTGCAGAGGTTCACGCAAATCTTCGTTTTACACAGAAGCAAATTGATGCTAAGATCTTAATACCCTGTCCTTCTGGATCATTCGGCTTAGTTTTATGGTGCAGAATGGGATCTACTTCCACATCTGTCGGAGAGAGGGAACGTCGCCCTCAAGGTTGAGTGCACTGTGGCCATTCGCCGACCCTCGGAGTTCAGAAGTGCAGTGGAAAGAGCTAGTCTGGTCCCCAAATACACTTCTGCTTTTCTGTCTGGGTTTTTAGGGGATTTTGGGGGGAGATTTTCCTGCTTGTGTGTTGGGGGCGGTAAGAACATCTCACATGAGATCTACCCTCTTAACAACTTTTTAAGTATACAATACGCTATTGTTAACTGTAGGCAAAATGTCCAGATGTCCAGAATATAATCATCTTGCATAACTGAAACTTTACACCCCTTGAAAAGCAGTCCCCCATTTCCCCTCCCCCTAATCCCTGGCAACCACCATTCTGCCGTCCGCTTCTCTCGACTGTTTCGGATTCCTCATTAGAGCAGAATCCTGCAATATTTGTCCCGTGTGACTGCTTTATTCACATAACGCCCTCAAGGTTCACCCATATGGCCACACGTAGCAGGGTTTCCTTCTTTTTTGAGGCAGAATAAACCATTGTGGGCACAGAGCACACTTTCTTCATCCCTCCATCCATCGATGGACACGTGAGTCACTTCCACGTCTTGGCTGTCGTGAATAATGCTGCAGTGAACGTAGGAGTGCAAATATCTTTTCAAGATCCTGATTTCAGCTCTTGGGTAAAAGTGTTAAGAGTGGGGTTGCTGAGGGGTGCCTGGGTGGCACAGCGGTTAAGCGTCTGCCTTTGGCTCAGGGCGTGATCCCAGCGTTATGGGTTCGAGCCCCACATCAGGCTCCTCTGCTATGAGCCTGCTTCTTCCTCTTCTACTCCCCGTGCTTGTGTTCCCTCTCTCGCTGGCTGTCTCTATCTCTGTCACATAAATAAATAAAAATCTTAAAAAAAAAAAAAAGAGTGGGGTTGCTGGATTATATGATATATCTGTATTGAATTTTTTTAGGACCCTCCACACTGTTTTCCATGGTGGCCACACCGTTCAGCATTTCCGCCAACAGTATGGCAGAGGTCCCATTTCCCCACGTTCTCGCCAACACTTGTTACCTTTTGGGTTTTATTGATAATAACATTCCTAACAGGTGCGACGTGGTATCTCATTGTGGCTTTCATTTGCATTTCCCCGATGACTAATGATGTTGGGCCTCTTGTCACGTACCTATTGACCATTTGTATGTCTTCTTCGGAGAAATGTCTGTTCAAGTCCTTGGCCTATTTTTCAATTGGGTTGTTTGGGGTTTTTGGTGGTGGTGGGGGGGGGGGTTTTTTTTTGGTTTTATTTTTGTTTTGGGGTTTTTTTTTTTGTTTTTTTTTGTTTTTTTTTTTTTTTTGCTTTGAGTTGAAGGAACTCCTTATATTTCTTGGATATCAACCCTTTATCAGATAAATGGTCTGCAAATATTTTCTCCCGTTCCAGAGTTTGCCTTTCACTCTCTGAGCTTCGCTGTGCAGACCCTTTTTAGTTTGATGTGGGCCCGCTTGTCTCTTTTCGCTTTTGTTATCTGTGCTTTTCGTGTCCTACCCAAGAAATCACTGCCAAGACCAATGTCATGAAGCTTTTCTCCTGTGTGTTCTTCTAGGAGCTACAGTTCCGGGTCTGAATGTTTATGTGTTTAATCGATTCATTTCTGCTATTCACAGAGTGGGGGAGAAGCTTATTTTCCAGCAAGGCGTTCCACCCCCCATGTGGCAGTGCTTGAAACACTAGAGAGCTACACAGATGCTAATGGTACATGCTATGAATTACACTCCCAAAGGTCACCAGGGTACCCCCACTTCCTAGCCCATGGCTCCCGCTCAATCCTAACCCATCTTGATTTCTTTGGGATGTTAAATCCACTTCAACTGTCATCCCATCTTCTTTTCGGTTTCCGTGATATGGAAAACTAGTGGGTTTTGTCCTACTTAGGGCCACTCGTTCATTCTTCCCTCGCTGCTACTCTCCCCCCTCCACTGAGATACTGTGTTCCGAGAACCTGGTTTTATTGTCCCCCTTTTCCTCATCCTCGACCGTTTTTTCTAGTCTGTGCCAACTGGAAGACTTGTATGCCAAACTCCCTCAACCCCTCCCGAGCTCCAGTCTTCACATGCCTTACAGTCTTCTCAGGGCCAGTAATCACCCCAGACATGCTGGAAAAGATAAACTGAGGCACGTTAGCATTTGGAAGAGCCTGTTGGCACAGACAATGACTTGAATTGAGTGACGTCGACCGCAAAGTGGTTAGGAGTTTTCGCCTGATGGGAGCTGGGGCGAGCTGTTCGCAGGGAAGTCACTGAAGCAAAGCAAGACTATTATCTGGTTGGTTCTAGCTTAAGCAGTCGCCTTATTTAGGAAAGCCTAGTTGGCCACTTGTGATGGGTTGTCCCTAAGTTTCACTTGCCTGGATTTGAGCGCTCTGGCCTGAGTTTTGGTTTGCTTATGTAGGCTACCACGCTGTTAGCCCCACCCCAGCCTAATGGTCTCCTCGTTTGAATTCTTGGTTCCTGAATTCTATTAACGGCACCCTGGGGTCACCTAAGGCGCTAACCTCGGTCATCCTCAATAACTCATTCTTCCTCACTGGCCGTAGTCAATCACTGGCAGATCATGTCATTCCCTCCCAGCGGCAGGTTATGTTTTCCAAGCGTGGGTGCGACCTCTATCTATAATGCAAGCCCTTCTAGACCCCCGTCAAGAGATGGGTTTTGTCATTTCCTTGAACCTAGATAGACCTGCGTCCCTGCCTTGACCAACGGAGTGCAGAAGAAGTAATGATATTTGTCTTTGGAGGTTAAGTCACAAAAATACCACCTCACTGTTTCTGGAATGCTCATTCTTGGAACCCAGCCACCATGCTGTCAGGAGGCCCACGCTTTCCCCGTGGAGAGGCTCACTCGGAAAGCCCTCCAGCCCTCAGCTCGTCACCAAGAACCAGAACCAACTTGCCAACCATGGGAGTAAGCCATCTTGGAAAGCGACCCTCCCGCCCCCAGCTGATCTTCCCCAGATGACACTGTAGGCAACAGAGGTAAGCCCTGGGCAAATCACCGAGTCATGTGAAAAATACATGATTGTAGGTTCAAGCTGCCAGCTTGGGGGGTGGTGTGTTATGTAGTAATAGATAACTGACCCCCTAACTCTGAAATGTCTCTTAAATCTGTTACCATCTCCATTTCCCCAATAACAGTAAGCACCACTGAACGCCGACTTACCTTCAATGCTAAGGTGCTTTGGATTTATTCTGTTATTTAATCCTTACAATCCTACAAAGCGGTTTGAAGCTGAAGAAGTAAGTTTAAGTAGCAAAGCAGCTTGACTTCATTTCTCTCCTTTACAGAGGAGGAGATGTTCTCAGAAAGGGCATCTAGCCCAAGATTCAAACCCCAGTCTTTCTAAGTCCAAGCTCAGTCCTTACAGCCACCGTTCTTGCTCACGAGCTTCTAGTGGCGCCCGTCGCGCGTGGGAAGATGGCTTCAACCGGACTCCGAACCGGATATGCAGGTCGACACACGGGGTGGTCCTGACTTGTGCCACGATGAGCCGCTTCGGTTCTGGGTGTGGCCTCAGGTCTCGGGGAATGTTTCCGTGGCACTCATCTTACGTGGGGCAGTAGGGAGAGAGCCAGGCCGTCAGCCAGTCCAGGCTCTTGCCGAGTTACATACTTGCCACGACTTGGTTCCCGCCACCAAAACCAGATGACTGAACCAGCCCGTGTGAGAGTTCCCCTCCCGCTCTCTGTGCAACGTGGAAACTGCCCTCTTGTACTTTGGCACGTCCTG
This sequence comes from Ursus maritimus, assembly GCF_017311325.1. Taxonomy (NCBI): domain Eukaryota; kingdom Metazoa; phylum Chordata; class Mammalia; order Carnivora; family Ursidae; genus Ursus; species Ursus maritimus. The sequence goes on along the minus strand of NW_024423786.1, from coordinate 61,031,687 downwards.
CCTCTCCCAGAACCGCCCCCCCACACCAGAGCTCCCCATCAGGGCTCCTGTCCCCGCTTCCGAGAGCTGAAAGATGGGAGGCCCAGACATGGATGCTTTTGCGAATGTTCTCCATCTCCCACTTGATCAGAACTAGCTTCGTGTTGTGGGATGAAATCTGCTTTTCCGCAGCTCTAGGAGAAGAAGGGACATTTGTCTTCTGATATTTCTGAGATGCTGTTCCCAGTGGTTTTGTGAAGCCAAGCACTGGCGTGTCCTTAGCACTCAGAGAAGCGAGGGAAGGTGGCTGAGAACCTGGCTGACACGCTTGCTTCCCAGTTACGTTGCATGCGTTTTGGACACGGGAGCAACAGACCACTAAAGCACGGTTTGCCAACGCCAAGTTCAGTCACCGTGCGGGCTAATGACCTCGGCCCAGTTATCTTAACCTTTCCCAGTACCGTGGCTTTGGGTTGGAGTATTTGAAGGGGGAGGTTTCGAGGAGTTTGTTTTTAAATGTTATTTACACTTCTTTCCACTTGACTCGTGGACATTTTACAGAAATGGATTTAAAACCTGAGATACTTTTAAATATGAAAGAGCAAGACTCTTGTTCAGAAAGTTAACCAATGGTACAATCGGTTTGTCCCTGGAATCTTCTTCTGAATTTTGTCCAGAATTCTTTCTATCCCTTTGAATTTGTTGCAACGTGGTTTCTCTTTTAGTCCCTGGTTCCTTTTATTGTTTTTATCTTGGCGCTAATCTTTGTTTACCCAGGTTCTGACATTTTTTACCCCAGAATTAATTACCCCAGATGGTCTGCTGTCCTGTGTTTTCCAAGCAAACAAAGTGGGCAGGAAATCAGAGTTTCCTGAGCAAATTGGCCCTTCCGCTTTGGTATGAGACTTCGCCTTTCAGAAGCTTGCTTGCTTTATGTCTACTTTTCCTCTTTATAATTGATTAAAGATTGTTTTCATTTTGATCTAATTAGAGCTTACCTTTCCCCCGTTTAAAATGTAGTCCTCACATTTTCCTTTCGCTTCCCTGAGTCTCCCTCGTAGAATCCAGTGTTCTGTTTGATTTGAACTGTGACATCCTTTTTGTTGGCCAGCTCCTCGCTCAGAATAGCTTCTCCGCACCCAGAACTTTGGCGTCGGATTTCTTCTCAATTTTAGGCACTTCCCTTGACAGGACAGTGTGATCGAGCAGCGAGCAGAGCAGGCGATGAGTTCTTGTGAGCCTTGCCTCTTGGCGTTTTGCACAGATGGGTCCCTCCTAACTTTGGTGAGTCATTCAACGACCAGATGTTTGCTTTTCTCCCCGCTCTGTTCCACCCCAGCACCGAGTGAGTGTGCTGTTCTCTGAAGGGTATCACCTCTCAGTCTCTCTCTCTCTCTCTTTTTTTTTTTTTTTTGGTTAAGATTTTATTTATCCTTTTGACAACAGTGAGAGAGGGAGCACAAGCAGGGGGATGGGAGAGAGAGAAGCAGGCTCCGCACTGAGCAGGGAGCCCAATGCTGGGGCTTGATCCCAGGACCCTGGAATCAGGACCTGAGCCGAAGGCAGACGTTTAACCAACTGAGCCCCCCAGGCGCCCCAGGATAGGGCCTCTTTCTGCCTTTCTGGAAGGCAGGAGTCCCGGAAATACCTGCCTTGAGGGCCGGGACCACTAGGATCTTCCCCCCACTCGTAACCCAGATCACTGGTAACAACCCAGCCCCAGAACCCTGTGCCTGAACCGGGAGCTGCCTCCCCCCATTGCAGACACTTTCTGTCTCCAGAAGAGAGCCTCCCCGAGATCTTGGCTTTTCCTCTCCCTTCTCTCCTCACACCCCCACTTCTCTGGCCCCTCACTTCCATGCATTCATTCAATGTCCATAGACGTCAGCTGTGAACCAGGCACCCTCAAGCGAGCGATCGTGGTCGCGTGCTGCATGCTGACACAGGGACACGGCAAAGCCTTCTGTCTGTAACGGGGGGCTCCGTGAAGGCCCCGCACAAAGGCCACCGAAGCTGAGTGGTGAAAGAGGGTTTGCGGCTCCCCCATGAACATTCTCCATTCTGCCTACTTTGTATCGGAGGATTTCTCGCAGGGGAGATAAGCTCCGCGGGATCGTCAGCAGGAAACCCTAGCAGACACCACCTTAACCCAGTGATCAAATTAACACCCCCAGCATTTGTGCGACCCAACGTTTCCGTCACGTTTCCACCCAAAATGCGTTACGTGAATCTAATTACGAAGAAACGAGAGAAACCCAGATTGAGGGCCGTCCTACCAAGCAGCTGGCCTGTGCTCTTCAAAAAGGTCCAAGGTGTGAAAGACAAAGACCGAAGGAAATGAAAAAAAGACTAAGGAACTGTCCCAGTTAAAGTAGGCTAAAAAGACACGACCGCTGATTGCAGTGCATGATCCAGAACTTTCTTTTGTTATGGATATCGCTGAGACAAGTGGCAAAATCTGAATATTGCCTGCAGATTACAGTGTTGTTTTATTCTATGTTAATTTCCTGATCTTGGGAATTGTACTGTGGTTATGTAAGAGTTTTTAGGAAATACACATTGGAGTATCTGAGGATAGAGGGGCATCATGTCTGTAATTTATTCTCAAATAGTAGTAAAAAAAATAGTAGAGAAAAAAAGATGTGCGTGTGTGTGCGTGTGTGTGTGTGCGTGTGTGTGTGCGCATGTGTGCGTGCGTGTGCGTGTGTGTGCGCGTGTGTGTGTGCGTGTGTGTGCGCGCATGTGTGTGTGTGCGTGTGTGTGTGTGTGCGTGTGTGTGTGTGTGTGGAGAGAGGCGGGGGAAATAAAGCAAATGTAGTCATGTTAACATTTGGGGAAATCTGGGTGAAGAATGTAAAAAAATTCTCTATACTGTTCTTGCAATTTTTCTGTAAGTCTGAAATGTCTAAAAAAATTTTTTTTAGGGGCACCTGGGTGGTTCAGTCAGTTAAGCATCCAGCCCTTGGCTTTGGCTTAGATCGTGATCACAGGGTTGTGGGATCGAGCCCCGTGTCAGGCTCTGCACTCAGCAGGGAGTCTGCTTGAGATTCTCCCTCTCCCTCTGTCCCTTCCCTCGTGCACATGTGTGCGCTCGCTCTCTCTAACAGATAAATCTTTTTTTTTAAGATTTTATTTATTTATTTGACAGAGAGAGACAACAAGAGAGGGAACACAAGCAGGGGGTGTGTGAGAGGGAGAAGCAGGCGTTCCGCCAAGCAGGGAGCCTGATGCAGGGACTCCATCCCAGGACCCTGGGATCATGACCTGAGCCGAAGGCAGACACTTAACGCCCGAGCCCCCAAGGCGCCCCTCTCTAATAAATAAATCTTTAAAAAAAATTTTTTTTAAAGAATGCGTAGGTCCCACGGAAGAGGACAGACAGCTTTGCTTTTTTGTGACCCATCCCTTAGGCCTCAGGACCTGTGAGCATGGCAGTACAGGGCCGTAGCCTGCAGTGTGCTCTTGGGCCCGCACAGGCTGGTTTCCATGAGAGCGAGAATCACTCTGTCATCCAGGCCTGGCATCCCATCCCCCGTGTTGCAAACCCCAGAAGGTGACTGAAAGCCCCCAGGCCCTGTGCTGTTTCCCCCTCGGCACGCAGGTATATTCCAAGGATTCGGCAGAATATGGCGTCTGACAAATCCCTACTCAGTGACATAGACAGAGCCAGACTTCTCCCAGGTACCTACGGTTTCCATCTCACAGACCAGCTTCACCCCAAACAGTAGTCCCCCATTAGCTGATTCCTTTGGTGACATTCCTTTCTGCAAAACAGGGGCTCTTAGCCTGTTTCTTTTTTTTTTTTTTTTTTTTAAGATTTTATTTATTTATTCGACAGAGATAGAGACAGCCAGCGAGAGAGGGTACACAAGCAGGGGGAGTGGGAGAGGAAGAAGCAGGCTCATAGCAGAAGAGCCTGATGTGGGGCTCGATCCCACAACGCCAGGATCACGCCCTGAGCCGAAGGCAGACGCTTAACCGCTGTGCCACCCAGGCGCCCCTCTTAGCCTGTTTCTGTCTAATGGTCTGCGGAGGCAGAAAATTATAAGGCTTGATTTGTAGCAAATTAAACTCTATATTCTGTCTATCTTGGCACTTGGTAGGGTTTTTTCAGTTTGTTGTTGTTGTTTCTAATCATGCACTTAATATTTGAGAGCAGGTCTAGACTCACAGTGAAACTGAGCACAAAGTACACACAGTCCCCAGCCCCCCCTCACAGACACAGACACGCACACGTAA
>NW_024423786.1:60998982-61027459 GCF_017311325.1 Ursus maritimus | reverse complement strand
CCCCCCCCCCCCCCATCAACACCTGGCACCAGCGTGCTCTGCTCGGGACAGTCAGTCGGCCGACAGGATGCACCGTTATCCCCCAAGCCCATAGTGTGCATTAGGTTTCGCTCTCATACTCTGCCCTGTGGGTTTTGACAAATGTGAAATGACACGTGTCCACCTTTACGGTGTCATACGGGATAGTCTCACTGCCCTAGAAGTCCCCTGCACTGCACGTATCCCTTCCTCCCGCCCTACTCCCAAATGCCTGGCAACCACTGATCTTTTTACTGATCCCACCGCTTTGCCTTTCCCAGAACGCCGGCCGCTTGGAGCGATCCAGCGCGGAGCCTTTCCAGACTGCAGTCTTTCACTCCGTGATATGCATTTACGTTTCCTCCACGTCTTTTTGTGGCTTGATAGATCACGACTCTTTACCGCTGACTACTGTTCCCTCGTATGGCTGTACCACGGTTTACCCACGCATCTGTGCAAGGACGTTTCGGTTGCTTCCAACGTGGGGCCACTGTGAGTAAAGCCGCTATAATAGTGTGGGTATAAATTTTCGATTCGCTGGGTAAATACCCAGGAGTACCAATGGCTGGGTCGTACGGCAAGGGTGTGTTTTCGTTTCGTAAGAAACTGCCAGACTAGCTTTCAAAGTGACGGCACCGTTTTGCGCTCCCGCCAACAGCGAGAGTTTCCCGTCGCTCCACGTCACCGGATTTTAGCCACTGTCGTGGGTGTTCGGTGGTAACCCCTTGTTTTGATTTGCAATCCCCTAATGTCCTGTGATCTCAAGAGTCCTCTCCTACGCCTATATGCCGTCCGTGTGTCATCTTTGGTGAAGTGTCTATATTCAGACTGTTTGCCTATTTTTAAATTAGATTGCTCTTCTCTCGTTGATTTTTAAGAGTTATGCGTGTATTTTGGATAACAGTCCTTTATCAATATGTTTTTTGCAAATATTTTTTTCTTAGTCCGTGGCTTCTTTTCACATTCTCTGGACGCTCTTGGTTTGTATTCACGCTGTTTGTATTTCTCTGTTTCACCATAGGCCTGCTAATCCTATAGCCAGAGGCTACAAGCTTAACAAGTAGCCCTTGGTGGGTGGGCTTTTTTCATTATAAAAGTTTATTTACTCAAGTGCTATGAAAACCAGTATCCTAAGCAGTGAGTCCATTTATTTTTTTTAAAGATTTTATTTATTTATTTGAGAGCGAGAAAGAAGAAGAGCACAGAGGGAGAGTGAAGGGGAGAAGCAGGCTCCCCACTGAGCAGGGAGTCCGATGTGGGACTCGATCCCAGGACCCTGACAACATGACCTGAGCTGAAGGCAGATGCTTAACCAACTGAGCCACCCAGGCGCCCTCCATTTATTTATTTATTGGGAGCAGAGGGAGTGGGGGAAGCCGACTCCCCACAGAGCAGGGAGCCCGATGCAGGACTTGATCCCAGGATCCGTTTACCCCATATGTATACATTTGACTTTGGGGCCCTTTTTCCTCAATATAGGTTAGGATTTACATTCTTTGTATCTTTGATCTAACGTCTTAAAGAATTCTCTGCAGTTTTCCTATCGTTTTCTGGATGAACAGATAAACAAAATGAGATATACTCATACAATGGAATCCTATTCGGCCTTTAGAAAAATGAAATTTTCATGGGGGCGCCTGGGTGGCACAGCGGTTAAGCGTCTGCCTTCAGCTCAGGGGGTGATCCCGGTGTTCTGGGATCGAGCCCCACATCAGGCTCCTCTGCTATGAGCCTGCTTCTTCCTCTCCCACTCCCCTTGCTTGTGTTCCCTCTCTCACTGGCTGTCTCTATCTCTGTCGAATAAATAAATAAAATCTTTTAAAAAAAAAGAAAGAAAAATGAAATTTTCAGGGTGCCTGGGTGGCTCAGTTGGTTAAGCATCTGCATTTGACTTAGGTCATGATCTCAGGGTTCTAGGATCAAATCCTAAGTCAGGGCTCCCTGCTCAGCAGGGAGCCTGCTTCTCCCTCTCCCTGCCCCCTGCTCATGCTCTCTCCTTCTCTTTCTCTGGCAAATAAAATATTTTTTAAAAAATGGAATTCTTGTGGCACCTGGGTGGCTCAGTCAGTTAAACGTCTGGCTCTTGATTTTGGCTCAGGTCATGATCTCAGGGTCGTGAGCCCCGGTCAGGCTCAGTGCTCAGTTTAGAGTCTGCTTGTCCCTCTCCCTCCCCTTCTGCCCTTCCCCCTGCTTGCTCTCTCTCCCTCCCTTTCTCTCTCCCTCTCCCTCAAATAAATAAAATCTTTTTTTTAAATGTGTATATACACACTAAATTCTACCCCTGAAACGAATAATACAGTATATTGAACTAAATTGAATTTAAATTTTAAAAAATTCTTTATATGCATAACAACAGAGCTTCAGAATGCTTAAGGCAAAAATTGACAGAACCGAAGGGAGAAGCAAATAAATCTACAATAATAGTAAATTAAGAAATTATAATAAATCTAGAGATTTTTAACACCCTTCTCAAAAGTTGGTAGAACAGAAGGCCTCCCCCAAAAAATCAGTACAGATATCGATTTAAACAACACCATGGACCAACTTGGCTTAATTGACACTTAAACAACACCGTATCCAGCAATTGCAAAATACGTGTTCTTCCTAAGGGCACATGAACATTCGTCAAAATAGACCATATGCTGGGCCATAAAGCAAAAAAGATTATTACCATACAAAGTATATTATTTGACCATGATGGTATTAAATCAAAAATCAATACTAAGACATCGAGAAAATCCCCCAGTGTTTGAAAATCAAACAACACACTTCTAAATAACCCATGGGTCAAAGGGGGGAAAAATCACAAGGGAAATTAGAAAATATTTCGTACTGAATAATATGAACACAATATATCAAAATTTGTGGGATGCAGGGAAAGCAGTGCTTCAAGAGAATTTATTGATTCGTTCTTATAAGAAATTTATATATTTTTTTAAACTCAAATTTTTTAAAAAGATGTAAAATCAATAATCGAAGCTTCTATTTTAAGAGGCTACAAAAAGCAAGTAGTAGAAAGGGGGGGAAAATAGCAGAACTTCTGGCCCAGACCAGGATGGAACAGACAGATTTCTTACACAACTGAAACCCTGGTCGTTGAATGTAAAACAAACACAAGAAGGCTCTGAAAGGTGGAGAAAGTCTGGCTAGGGATCTTGGATCGTAAGAACGCCACTGCAGTGAGCTTGCCAGCTTTTCTTTTTGCCTCAGAGTATCACAGGCTGGGTGGTGGCCAAGCCAGCAACTTGGAAATGCCAATGGGAGCAAACCAAAACAGAGAGAAAGAGAGAAGGTCTGCTCTCTTTAGCCAAAGGACCAGGAAAGAGGCAACCTAGCAAGACGGAAAGCTTGTAGGAAATGCCTGCCCTGGGGCGCCTGGGTGGCACAGCGGTTAAGCGTCTGCCTTCGGCTCAGGGCGTGATCCTGGTGTTCTGGGATCAAGCCCCACATCAGGCTCCTCCGCTAGGAGCCTGCTTCTTCCTCTCCCACTCCCCCTGCTTGTGTTCCCTCTCTCGCTGGCTGTCTCTATCCTGTCGAATAAATAAATAAAATCTTTAAAAAAAAAAAAAAAAGAAAAGAAAAGCCTGCCTTATTCCAGCCAAACACCATGGAGAAAACCATGGCCCCTCTGCCATCCTTTTCAGCAGAAGCCGAGTTGGGGAGCCCGGGCTCCCACCCTTAACAGGCTCTCCGACCAGCCCCGCCTCTCCCACCTCCAGCCGGTGGTAGCACACGAGACCTAGTGGGCAACCGAGACTTCTATTCCAACCAGGTGGTAATTCCACATACAGACAGTTAGAGTGTTGACCACATGGGAATCCTGGACTTCTACCCCATCCCCTGGTAATGAGGTGGTTCTTCTCCTCCTCTGTCAGAAGAGACTGAGTGGAGAACCTGGACCTTTACTCCCACCTGGCTGTAGCAAGGAACCGCTCCCTTCCTCCATGGCACAGTGTCAGAGAGGGCCTACGAAAACAGAAGGAGTCAATAACATCCACAGTCTTATGATGTAATACCAGAATGTCCGGGATACAATACAAAATCATGTATCGTACCAAGAACCCAGAAAATCTCAAGCTGCATAAGAAAAGATCCCCAGCGGATGACAGCACTGAGATGACACAGACGTTGGGACTTTCCAACAAGGATCTTAAGGAGCGTCACAAAAATGCTTCGGCAAGCAACTACGAACATGCTTAAAACCCATGAAAAAATAAAAGGTCTCCGCAAAGAAACAGAAGATATATAGAATTACTAAATGGAAATTAGTCTAAATATACGGATATATAGAATAGATATATAGAATGACTAAATGGAAATTAGTCTAAATATACGGATATATAGAATAGATATATAGAATGACTAAATGGAAATTAGTCTAAATATACGGATATATAGAATAGATATATAGAATGACTAAATGGAAATTTTAGAACTGAGAAATACAATAACTGAAATGAAAATTCAGAGGATGGACTGAATAGCAGCCCAGACTGTGTTACTCGTATATCAGTCAAAGTTCAACCGAAGAAGTAGCCCAGCAAAGGGATTTATTTTTTTGCAAGTGGGGAGCCAGTTAAATACTCTATGTAAGGCTGATGCTTCTTCTTCTTCTTTTTTTTTTAAGATTTTATTTATTTATTTGACAGAGAGAGAGAGACAGCCAGCGAGAGAGGGAACACAGCAGGGGGAGTGGGAGAGGAAGAAGCAGGCTCCCAGCAGAGCAGGGAGCCCAATGCGGGGCTCGATCCCAGGACCCTGGGATCACGCCCTGAGCCGAAGCCAGACGCTTAACAGCTGAGCGACCCAGGTGTGCCCCAAGGCTGATGTTTCTGTGCCTAATTCTGGAACCTGAAGTTAGAGCAGGCAGTCGGGAAGGGAAGATGTGAAAGGGAGTGCAAAAATTAAACTAGAACCCAACCTACAAGGCTGAGACAGAACTCCCGAGGATGGGCCGATACCTATGTTGGTCTCCTACTGCCTCCAAGCCTCCAACTTGGACAATGGGAGGGCCCTGCCTATCATCATGGAGTTGAACACAAACTTGGCCCAGGAACTGGAGAGGTCAAAGGAGAACTTGGCAGGAATTGGAAGAACTTCGGGTCTGGGGGCTGCCCTAAGCCAACTAGGCGGGCCAGCAAATAACTCGTAATGTACATGGGCTGAAATAGTGCCTTGTGCCCTGCCGTTTTCAATCATGCTGTCCTGTTAAAAGTTTAATGGTATTATGTCTACAAATTTGTAATACTCCCCCTTCAAGAAGGGCTTAATTCCCCTCTTCTTGAGTGTGGGCTGGACTTAGTGACTCTCTTCTAACAAAGAGAATACAGTAGAAGTGACGGTGTATGACTTTTGACACTAGATCGTTAAAGAGTGTAGCTTTCTCTTTCTGTTTCTCTTTCTTGTAGGTTTCTTGCTCTTGAAAATTCCAGTTGCTATGTCATGAGGACTCTTAAGCAGTCCTTTGGTCCACATGGCTAGAAACGTAGGCCTCCAGCAAACAGTCATCTACGGGTGAGTCTCCTAGGAGGGGGACAAGTGTGGTCCCCACCGACGCTTTGACGGCAATTCAGGAAGGATGCTGAGCTGAAACTAACCAGCTATGCAGCTCTCACATTTTTTACTTAATCTTTGCCTGGAAGCCATGTTTGTCTAATGGAGTGATTCTTAATAAGAGTTTCAAGAGGCCACAGAGTGTTTCATAGAATAAGGTTGGCAGGGACACCACCAGCATGGTCGGCAAATGATAGAGACAATGCGAAAAGAAAAGAGAAGCCTTTGGACCCCAAAATTCTACTAGCAGGATGCAGATTGAGAAAATTACACAGCTGCGAACACGGGCCGTCTTTCGTATGTGGCCTTGGGAGGCCAGCCTTTCTGTGCAGGATGTCAGGCAGGGGCTGCACGTGTCCATGAGACTCAGTTTATAACCCAAAGGTGCGGTCTGTCTCTTGAACTTAGGCCAGACTCTAAGGTTTTCCTTCTTGTGATGTTCTATTCCTGCGGTTACAGGATGGAGAACATGGGAGGCTTGGGTGGAGAGTGGCAGCAACCAGGGAGTAGAGGTGATGGTAGTGGAGGTGGTAGTGATGGTGGAGCTGAAGATGGTGGTGGAGGTGGTGGCAGAGCTGGTGGAGTTGAGAGCAGTGGTGGTGGAGGTGGAGGTGTGATGGAGATGGTGGGGGACGTGGAGGTGGAGGTGGTGCTGGCGGTACCCAGGCACAGGGCTCTCGGACTTCTCAGTCACCTGATGTGGACACAGAAGGTGGGACTGCTGCCCCGTGCAAGCCATACGGCCACACCCCAGGCAACCTGCCTCTTACCTTGGGCCTATTTGCTCTTGGGTTGTTCACTACGAATAAACCGACTCGCTCATAAGTGCTCTCCCTCTCCGGATCACGCCCCTCTACCCGCTAACAACTGCTGGGATGGGGGAACGAGGCTTAGCTCTTGAGAGCTGTCTCACCTGTGTTCAAGCGTGCTGCGGGAGAGATCGGGCAATTCTGGGAACCAAAGGGTGCCGAGAGACTCCTAGGCAGGAACAATTGGGAAACAAAGTTGTCCTTCCTCCCTTCCTCTCCTCCTTTAAGTTGTTATCTTGTCTCAACAATGGCCAGACATGATAAACAAGAGACAATTTATTCCACATCGCCCAAGCTGTAAGCGAGCAGGGTCAAGCAGAAGTGATAGCCTCCCTCTCTAATTCCTTGCGGTGATGAAGGCCAACCCTCCCCCCACGGTTGTGAGAAAGGATGAGGACAGGGATTCGGACGAGTGGGCAGAGCGCGGCACCGGGATTTCCGACAAGGTTACGGAGATGCCTTCTTTTGCTCGGGATCCAGGTCTTTCCTCTGGTCGACCAAGGTGTGTGGGACAATTGGCTTCTTCAGCAAGTTTTGTTTGGGGCTGAACACGGTTCCACAGGGACAGTTCATGATCACCCTCCAGAAGTGCTTATGGTTGAAGTAGCAGAGGGCCGCTGGAAAGCACGAAGGGATGGGGGAGAGGAAATTTGGAGAACCGGAAGAAAGTGGCCAGCGAAGTGAGGCCAAAGGGAAGATAAATCCCTAAGAACGCGTCCCTGGGGATTGCCATCCCCCCTCCCTGCACACTTCCTCTGCCCCAAGCCACCCACGTTCCTTCCCAGGGCCCTCCGGCCACTCACCGCAGGTGACATAGAGGGCAAACACCAGCCAGCCTATGAAATAGCTCCAGCCGATGGGGACTGATAAATTCTTCTCCAACTCAAAGATCCAGAGGTTAATAGGGAACAACATGAGGGTGAAGAAAATAAGGATAACTAGGAGACAGGAAGCGGAGAGATCTTATTCTTACCTGAGGACCCCACAGGGATTCTCCCTCACCTGCTGGGCTACAGCCACAAACCCCAATCGACCCCTCCCACCGCCCCTCTGCAGGGACGAGGAAACGGTGGGGCTCAGTTCTCCAGGACTACCCATTTTGTTTGGCCACCTCCCACCAAACCCTTACCCCACCCCCCAAAGAAAGGAAGAGGGAGAAGTGCCCAGAAAGATGTGGTTCGGGAGAAACGAAGGACCATTTCCAGAGCTGGGGGGTACCTTGAAAGAAGCTCATGACGGTCCCAACGCAGCTAAAAAAGGGCAGTCTCTGAAGGCCAGGTAGGTACGGCAGGTGCAACCAGATGGTGAAGATAAAGCCCAGTGCCAGCGCCAGACAGAAAGTGATCGTGGCCACCCCGAAGACTGGGTGATTTGTCCACAGCTTAAAACTCTCTGGAGAAAACAAGAAAACAGGACGAACTTAGGATTCACAAAGGAAAAAAATATACTCGAATGACATGAGAAAAAGTTAACTAAAGAAATGCACATTTTTGGGGTGCCTGGGTGGCTCAGTCGTTAAGCGTCTGCCTTCGGCTCAGGGCGTGATCCTGGCGTTCTGGGATCGAGCCCCACATCAGGCTCCTCCGCTGGGAGCCTGCTTCTTCCTCTCCCACTCCCCCTGCTTGTGTTCCCTCTCTCGCTGGCTGTCTCTCTCTCTCTCTGTCAAATAAATAAATAAAATCTTAAAAAAAAAAAGATGCGCATTTTAAAAAAAGATTTATCTATTTATTTTAGAGACAGAGAGAGAGCGCGCACTTGCAGGGGGAGGAGCAGAGGAAGAGGGAGAGAGAGAATCTCAAGGAGACTGTGCTGAGCGTGGGGCGCCATGCACGGCTCTGTTCCAGGACCCTGAGATCAGGTCCTGAGCCGAAATCAAGAGTCAGACGCATCACCAACTAAGCCACCCAATATTGAACTCTTCCATCCGGTAAAGCCACTTCAGGAAATCAATACCAAAGAATTAATACTAAACACAGAAAAAAAAAAAAACTTTGATTCACAAATTTTGTTTCTCCTTTTTTCGCAAATATGACATCGAAAATAAATTTTACCAAGAATAGAAAAATAAAATTCAAGTGAAAGATGACAATCTATTTAGTTGATCTATATGTCTATTAACTTATGATATGGAAACATTTACTGGATCTCATAAAGCTAAATTTCTTTAGAGAGTTGTAAGTTATTTTTAATCTCTACACCCAGCATGGGACTCGAACTCACAACACTGAGATCAAGAGTCTCGCACCCTCTTTGGGCTGAGCCAGCCTGGCGCCCCACAGATAAATTTTTAAACAATATAAATTGAATAATTTAAATAATTTAAAAGATATAAAGTTGTTTATAAAGAATGAGTACAACTGTGTAAAACCATTCAAAACTTGTTCGATCTTTTTTTTTTTTTTTTAAGTCTAGCAAAAACTTGAGTGTTCGACCGACTGCGGCTGGCGGCTGGTCTTTGAGGAGCTCGGTTAGAGCGAGGCAGGTGCTTTCCTGAGTCTTGGAGCCAGACACAGAATTAGAATTCTCAACCTGCTCTGTTCGTAGGTGAAAAGCAGTCAAACACCGACCCTCAGGCAAGGTACGTTGTCTGAGTCGCAATTTCCTCATCTGTCCAGGAACGATGACCATCCCTATTCCTTAGGGACTGAGCAAACAGAATAAGCACGCAATAATGATAGCTTTTTGTTTCCCCAAATCTATTGTGAGAAAGACGCATTTCTCTCCCGACAGGAGAAACCAAGAGCCGTGTAACTTTTCTTTTTATTATTATTTTTTTAAATGTTAACGAGAGGGAAGACACGGAACGTGGATCACGGGGATCGAAAGCTCGGGTTTCGCACAAGAGCTGAGAAAGGAGGCCTGGAGCTGGGAGGCGAGGGGAGAGCATGGGGTCATGAATAGGGTAACTGGCAATAAAGGGCCACGAGAGGCTGGGAAGGAAGGAACAAGGAAACCAGACGCAGAAACCCAGGGCTGGCCCAGAAAAGCAGGGCCTGAGGCAGAAGGGAAGAAAAGGGGCCGAGGCGGGGGACTCCTCCCAAAGCTCGAAGCTGGGGGTCCGCAAGCCTAGAGGAAGGCAATCCCCACCTCGCTGGGGCTCTGCTCCCCATACAACAGGGGGAGTCGTGTGATGAACGAGGGATTCACCGGCACTGGGAGGCCATGCCCCTTGCAACATTGCTACACCCACAGCCGAGGCCCTGAGCCTTCGCGAAAGCAACGATCTGAGTCAGGCCAAGCGATCTGGTCCAGGATGGATGGGGGGAGCAAGGCCGGTCCTTGGTGGTCTCCGCCGGTGAAGCCCTGTCACCGGCCAGATCACTGGGGATGACCGGAAGGAGGGGACAAGGGCACGGGGTGACCCAGAGCCACTGAGGCAGACGGAAGCCCTGGGGTGGGATGGGGGCATGGAGGGTCTCACCGTTCCAATTTTCTGAGTTGGAACAGCTCCTGGATTTGCAGATCCGCAAGAGCCCCATGGACATGACGTGAGTGGCCGTGTGGATCCTGGTGCTGACGTTGGCGGGCCAGCGCTGGTAGAAGCGGCTTCTAGAGAGGCACAGCCATTTCTTGGAGAAGACCATGACCAGCAGCAGGGCGAAGGCAAGCAGGCTGAGCTCCGAGGCCAGCACCTGGGCTATCCAGCGGGAGCTGTGGGTCATTCTCCACCACAAGGGCAACACAGAGATCCTCCGGGGCTCTGAGCTGTGATCCCAGAGCTCATGCCTGCTACTGCTGGGCTCAGAGAATGAGTTCTGTACCCCCACTTCTTGTTCCAGACTCCCCTCCACCCCATCCTGCTTCTCAGCACCCCACTTCCTTTCCAAGTTTCCAGTGCTCTTCCCTTTCTCCTCCTGAGCCAGGGAACTCATCCCTAAAGTCCCCTGCCCCCATCTTGAGCACCACCTGTCTCCCCCTCTTCCCTCCGCCCCATCTCCCCCTTTCCTTGCTGGGCTCAGTCGTCCCTCATCTTGGAAATATTTTCATCAGGCGGAACACTTTGCGCCACAGGGCCTGGGACCTGGGAAAGAACGACCCGTTCAGTAGGACAGGACCCCTAACTGCCACGGAATATTCCTGCGGGGGTGGGGGGTGGGGGTCATCAAGTGGGGGAGGGGCCCATGGTTGCAGCCCCACCCCTAAGAGCTGTACTTTCTGAAGGTGTCCCCTTCTCTTCCTATATCCTCTGCCCTGACCTTACCCCCAAATCCTGACAGACGGAGCGGGAGGGAGAAGACGCTTGTCCTCAGGGAAACAGCTTCCCTCTGCTGTTCTTTGGAACTGTCTTCGGAAGGGGTGGCCGACCTTCTCACTACTTCCCCTGGTTGCCATTCCCCTCCCTCTTCTCTGTACTTTCTTCCCTTCTTTTTCCCCTCAGCACCAGAAGGAGAAGGACATAGGATAAGGAGAGGATGGGGAGGGATGTCACACAATCTGAGATCTTTCTTCTTTGTAGGATTGTATTTATTTATTTTTTTGAGTAATCTCCACACCCAACGTGGGGCTCGAACCCACAAAGCCGAGATCAAGAGTCGCACGTCCCACCCACTGAGCCAGCCAGGCGCCCCACGAGCTGAGATTTTTTTTTTTTCTAACCTCCCTTTTATAAGTTACAGGAAAATAAATCTGAGTCACCTGGGGCAGGCTGATCATAGCGGCTTCTGGGAGAAGAGAGGCCCTGGGAATTCTCCCGAGGAAAAAGCCTTTCGGGTTTGGGATGTGAGTTTGAATCCCGCCAGAGCTGGTTTATTTTGTGGAGGCAGTGATCGTGTGGTTAAGGACATGGGCTTTGGGGTCCAACAGGCAGAGAGAGGAGTATGGGCTTGGGAACCCGCATGTATCCTCTCACTTCTGTAGGCCTCAGTTTACTGATCTGTAACAGGGACAATGAGACTTGTCTCAGACTTGGTTTGAATATTGAATGAGAAAAGAAACAGTAAGTACTCATTGCTTCATAGTAAATCCCCAGATAGTGAGAGTGATGATTGTTACATTATGGTATTTTTCTAAGATTTTATTTATTTATTTGAGAGAGAGAGACAGAGATGGCAAGAGACAGCACTAGCTGCGAGGGGAGGGAGAAGCAGGCTCCCCGCTGAGCAAGGAGCCTGATGCAGGGCTCGACCCCAGGACCCTGAGATCATGACCTGAGCCAAAGGCAGACGCTTCACCGACTTGAGCCCCCCAGGCGCCCCTGTGACATTCTGATTTGAACCATTTTGTGCTCTCTCACTAGGAAACAGAGAAGGAACCAAAACACAAAGGTTTTTGGACGGCATCCCTGCATATTAGTGACCACAAATGACAGAGGAAACCCAAATTAGCCTAAGCAGAGGGGGCGTGCGTCGTGAATCCCGAGGGCGTGTGCTCAGCTGGACCCGAGGAACAGTTGGAGTAAAAAATTCCAGTCCCGTGAGGGCTCTTCCTCAGTTTCTTAGTCTGTCCGGCTGCTATCAACGCCACAGACGGGGAGCTCATGAGCAGCAGAAATGCAGTCCTCGCGTTTTCAGGGGCTGAACGTCCGAGTTCATGGTGCCCATGTGGTCCGTGAGGACCCCCTGGAGGTCTCTGATTCTTGCTGTCACCCTCATGCAGGGCCAGCGAACTCTGTGGGGTCTTTTTTATAAGACACCGATCCCATTCGTGAGGACAGAGCCTCCCAAAGGCCCCTCATCACCTCATCACCCCCCCCCCAAAGCCCCACTTCCTAAAAGCATCACCTTGGGGTTAGCCTGCCGACACGGGAATCTTGGAGACACACGCAGTCTGGCTCTGGTCCTGCTGCTCCCCGAGCGACCTTCTCCGCCTCCCCAGACCAACCTCCTCTTCTCGCCTGGTCCACACGGTGAAACACGGGACCCTCACGCCTCAAGCTGTCCGTCTTTCTCCTTCAGCTGCCAGAGTGGGGACCTCTCAGTCCCAAGTCCGCACATGGTCTGGCCCTGCCCGGGACAAGTGCCATCCTTACGACCCAAGGCCATGGTCAGGGGCATCCTGGTCAGGAGGCTGAGCAGAGCTGGTGATCATCAGGGTTTTGTTTCCTTCCTGGGGCCCGTTTTCGTTTCCCTGGAATTTCCAAGTTTCTCATCCTAACAAGCAGTTCTAACGGTAACACAGCACAACACGGGAGAAGCTTGGAAATACAATGTTTCCCGAAAAACGGTAATTCCCAGAAGACTACGCTAGAAACATGATACCGTTTTTGTAGAGCTCGTAAACAAGCACAACTAAACAAAACATTGTTTAAGTGCACATCCCTACTATGATGTCACGGTAAGTTTTAAAAATCAGCATGGGGTGCCCGGCTGGTTCAGTCGGAGAAGCATGCAAGTCTTGATCTTGGGGTTGTGAGTTCGAGCCCCATGTTGGGTGTAGATATTCCTTAAAATAAATTAAAATTTATTTTTTTAAGATTTTATTTATTTATTCGACAGAGAGAGACAGCCAGTGAGAGAGGGAACACAAGCAGGGGGAGTGGGAGAGGAAGAAGCAGGCTAATAGCGGAAGAGCCTGATGTGGGGCTCGATCCCGTCACGCCGGGATCACGCCCTGAGCCGAAGGCAGACGATTAACCACTGTGCCACCCAGGCGCCCCATAAATTAAAATTTAAACAACACTAGAAATAAAAATCAGTGGAATGATAAACACAAAATATAGAATAGTGCTTATTTTATTGCCCGGGGGAGGCGGGGGATGGGACCGGGAGGATTGCCCTGGCACGTGCATGTTATTGGTAACAGGTCGTTGGTTCCTGAGTTAGGCTAGGTGCACAGGTATCCATTATATAACAATCACTCATAACTGACATATAATTCATATGATCCCGTGAATGTATCAGATACAGTTTTTCAAAAGGTAATTAAAAATAGTCTAAGAAAGGAAATGCAATCTTAGTGCTTACTGGGTCTGCAACGAAAGCTATTTATGTAGTCACAATATATAAGGTAAACACTGTTAATTGAGTTTCGACTTTTAGAATCAACAGATGGACAAAACACGGAAGACTTAACTATGGCTACAAAAGTAAACATAGTCGTTATCAGCCTCGATACCGTCCCAGTAAATGCTTAGAAGAGGTAAACTGGCAGGTGGAAGGAGGAGAGAGCGGAAGGGAAGGGGGGGGCTGACAACAGGGTCTCCACAGAAGGCCGAACAGCATGTGCACTGCACAAGAGCACACAGCTTGGGGAGGGGGTTGGTGAGCGAGAACTGAGGTCCGGTCTGCCCTCTGCCCCTCCGAGGGGGCTCCATTGACTGGGAGGAAGAGGCGCTTTGTTTGGATATCTCGTAAAGGTGAAACTCCCCTCAAGACAACCGCCCCAGCGTCTCTTCAGGGGGGCTGCCTTTTAACCACAAGGTTAGAGGCGCAAGGGTGCCAAGGTCAGCAGCGGTCCCGGCCAAGGACGTGACTGTGTTATCAGTGGGAGTTCTCTGGTTGCAAGCACCGACCCAGACGGACTAAGTTGGACAAAAAGGAACGTCTTGGGGCAATAGTGAGTGAAAGCGGACTCAGACAGGAAGCCGAATGTCCCGTCCAGGCTAACAGGAGCCAGGGGGAGCCTGGGGGAACCCTCAGCAAGAGCTGGCTTCTCTGCTCACTGCTTCCCCACAGCGTAGCCCACTAACCCCCTCTGTCCTTGTCTATTCCTGATCGGGATTCCGAATCTCAGAGTCTACCTGGCCTCAACGGGGTCTCCTGTCCACCTTGAGGTGGGAAGGTGGATACCCTGACCGACAGCCCACCAGAGCCACACGGACTTGGAGAGGGACAGCTCCCCAAAAGAAAAGAAGCCAAGCAGTCAAAAAATAATGACAATGTGGGCACACCTGGCTGGCTCAGTTGGTGGAACTCTCAAGTCTTGATCTCAGGGTCATGAGTTCGAGCCCCACATTGGATGTAGAGATTACTTATTTTTTTTAAAGATTTTATTCATTTATTCAAGAGAGAGACAGAGTCAGAAGCAGAGGCAGAGGGAGAACCAGGAGCCCTGCTGAGCAGGGAGTCCCACACGAGGCTCATCCCAGGACCCCGGGATCATGACCTGAGCCGAAGGCAGACGCTTCACCGACTGAGCCTCCCAGGTGCCCCGGGCATAGGGATTAATTAAAAATAAATAAATAAATAAAAATAATGATAACTTGCTGGCACATGGACAGAGTGGAAGCCAGAATGGAGTGCAAGGCTGGGAGGAAAGCGCCCACTGTCCCACCTGACGGCGTGGGCACCTGGACATCCCTTACAGGATAATAGCCTCTCAGCGACCATGGGCTGGGCTCACCCGGGGAATGTGGACTCAGACTCACACAGGCTTACTTGTCACTCCTCGACGGTCCCCAGGGACTTGCTTTGCTGCCTACACAACACCCAGAAACAGCCCTACCCCGGGCGGGCTCACCCAGAGACACACGCACCAGGGCACATCTCCTATTCAGTGAGCTCCCAGGCCCCTGGCATTGCTAGAATATGTCAAGGCCGAGTCCTTGAGCTGCAAGAAGGCTTCCCTTTTGCGTCTGTGAAAGTCATTGCTGGTTATTCCTCAAACTCTAGTGTGTACTAAGGACCCGGGCATCCCACTACAATGCAGATGCCACACTTCTAACAAGCTTCTAGCAGGTGCCCGTGCTCCTTGTCTGCTGATCACATACTGAGAAAGTCTGGGTTGCTGGGCCGCCCTCCCCAAGATGTCCCTTGACCTGCAGACTTTGGACACATGGGGAAACAACGGTGTCCCACCTGCTTGCTTCTGCCTCTGTGGGAACTCCATTGCCTTGTATATGCGAACCGAACAGAAATAGAAAGAGAAACATTGCTGCATCAAACAGAGCAAGAAGTGACCGCAAAATTAAGATTTTCTGCTCTTTGAACAAAAATGTACAGTTACCGCTTACGTCAGTTAGAATGGCAAAAATTGACAAGGCAGGAAACAGCAATTGCTGGAGAGGATGTGGAGAAAGGGGATCCCTCGTACATTGTTGGTGGGAATGCAAGTTGGTGCAGCCACTCTGGAAAACAGTGTGGAGGTCCCTTAAAAAGCTAAAAATTGAGCTACCCTATGACCCAGCCATTGCACTACTGGGTGTTTACCCCAAAGATACAGACGTAGTGAAGAGAAGGGCCATATGCACCCCAATGTTCATAGCAGCATTGTCCACAATAGCTAAATCGTGGAAGGAGCCGAGATGCCCTTCAACAGATGACTGGATTAAGAAGTTGTGGTCCATATATACGATGGAATATTACTCAGCCATCAGAAAGAACGAGTTCTCAACATTTGCTGCAACATGGACGGCACTGGAGGAGATAATGCTAAGTGAAATAAGTCGAGCAGAGAAAGACAATTATCATATGATTTCTCTCATCTATGGAACATAAGAACTAGGAAGATCAGTAGGGGAAGAAAGGGATAATGAAAGGGGGGTAATCAGAAGGGGGAATGAAACATGAGAGACTATGGACTCTGAGAAACAAACTGAGGGCCTCAGAGGGGAGGGGGGTGGGGGAATGGGATGGACCGGTGATGGGTAGTAAGGAGGGCACGTATTGCATGGTGCACTGGGTGTTATACACAACTAATGAATCATCGAGCCTTACACCGGAAACCGGGGATGTACTGTATGGTGACTAACATAATATAATAAAAAATCATTTTAAAGAAATGTACAGTTACCAGAATGAAAAGGCAAACCACTGAATGGGAGAAAATATTTTCAAATCACATATCTGATAAAGGGCGTATACCCAGATTATATAAACAACTCTCAAAACCCGGTCATGAGAAAATACACCACCCAGTTTTTTCAAAAGCTGAGAGTTTTGAACAGAAACGTCACCAAAGAAGATAAACAAATGGCCAATAAACATTTGAAAAGATACTCAGAATCATTAGTTCTTAGAGAATCAGAGATTAAAACCGCAAGGAGGGGCTCTTGGGTGGTTCAGCTGGTTAAACAACAGCCTTCGGACTTGAAAGGCTCCCCACTGTACGGTTCCATTTACATGACGTTATAAAACAGGCAAAACCACAGGGGACAGAAAACAGATCAGGGGCTGCCGGAGGCTGGAACTGAGGAAGGGGCTCACCACAAAGCGGCACAGGGAAATTTAGGGGGGTGATGGAAGTCCTTCGTTTCTCAATTGTGGTGGTGGTTACACGACTATATACGTTTGTCAAAAATCTCTGAACTTGACACTGAAAAGGGTGAATTTCTCTGTATGTAAATTGTACCTTAAAAATATACCCTAATAATGTATAGAATTGTTGAATCACTACATTGTACACCCGAAACTAATCTAACAGCGTATGTTAACTAAAATGGAATTAAAATTTAAATAAATAAATAAAAATGAAAACTGTAATTTATATTTTATAGATTTATTTATATATAATATATATTTACATATATATTATATTTATGTATAATAGCTTTATTATACATACATATGTATATATATAATATAGCTTTAAAAAGGAGAGAAAAAAATGATATTTTACAAAAGGCAAAAAAATGACTTCTGTGTTCTCCGGAGGTCCGGTGGTGTAATTCCCATCAAGATTTATGTCAGATCTTCGCAGAAGGAAGAGCGGGGCAGAGAGCCATGCCCAAGGGCTCGATGGTGATGAAGGAGGAGCTGACAGGTCGAGCTTCTACCAGGGCCCAGAACCACGCGGGAGATGGAGACAGGGCAGGGGCGCGAGCGGGGCGGGGAGCCCGGGGAGCAGGTGCCTCGCAGGTGCCCGCAGCCTGCGCCTCAACCCCTCAGGGGCTCCTCGGCGGGGGCGGGGGCGGGGGCGGGCCACCCCCCAGACCCTGCCTCGCGCGGAAGGCGGGCACCGCGAACCCGTACCCGGAGCCCGGCCGCTGGACGCGACAGGACTCGAGGCGGGAAGCCCTCCTAGCGCTGCAGGTGTGGGTCCGCGCGGAGAGCGGGAGGGAGCCGGGCGCGGAGGGGCGGGGCCAGGACCGGGGGCGGGGCCAATCCCCGAGCTCCGAGCCCAGAGGGGCCCGGCCACGCCCCGAGGGTGCGGGCCTTCGGGGTGCCGTGGATGGGGGAGTTCCGCCCCTCTGTGCTCCCCAGGCTTGACCAGAGGCGCTCTGGGGCCGCTGGGTGGGGAGTCTGCAGTTTGGATTGGGCGTGCTGGGGAGCGAGGTCGAGGGGTTCGCCGGAGAGCGGTCGGAGGCCACGTCCTCCTGCACCGGATGGGGTGACTGCCTGGTGAACTGGCCAACCCTGATAGCAGGAACCATCACCATCA
Source organism: Ursus maritimus (assembly GCF_017311325.1). NCBI lineage: Eukaryota > Metazoa > Chordata > Mammalia > Carnivora > Ursidae > Ursus > Ursus maritimus. Next base: position 61,009,823 of record NW_024423786.1, on the reverse strand, counting down.
CATACCCCCGTACCTGAAGAGAGGGGCGAGCCCTGCGAGGAAGGAGGGAAGGGAGATGGACAGAGATGGACAGAGAGCCAGGCCGAAGGGCTCTGGAAAGGATCTCAGGGAGGTGGGAGGGCTCAGCGGGGCTAGGAAAGGGGAGACAGCTAGCGAGCAGGTGCAGGTGCTAGGAGAAGGGGGGACAGCTCCTCTCATCCACCTGTTGCTTGTGGTCATAACTACAAACCCCGCCCCGCACCCCCCACGACGGTGTTGACCCAGAGGCCATAGAAGGGCCAGTGCGAAGACCCTCAGTGCCCTGTCCTATCTCCATGATCGTCCACCCCCAAACATGGAGGCCACAAATACGAGGGGCAGGGCTGCGGGTGGAGACAGGGCTTCCTGACTCCCAGAGAGAGACTCCCAGCAGGCGCCCAGCTTCCCCACTCTGTCCCCACCTGCGTCTTTGCTACGCCTGTGACAATATTTGTTTCTTCCATGCCCCCAGCATGACAGAACGTGAAGGAATGGGGTAATGGGACACTTGTACCTGCTACCCCCACCGCCATGCCTGGAAGGGCAGACAGGGCAGCCCTGAGAGGCGTCTTCTCCCCTGGACCCTCCTCCCACACCTCCAAGGAGGGGCAGGAAGGTGGAGTAGCTGCACAAAGATGGAGAGGCTGGCGGACGGACAGCCGCTGGTGTGTGAGAGAGGGAGGGAGAGAATGCGGGATGAGACACGTGACCCACCCCGCCACGGGCACCACCTCTAGCACCTCCCGGCTTTCCGCCTCCTCTGTGTTCCCTACCCCGGCCCCACTCCTTCCCCCATCCACTCTCTCCGCGTGCACCTGCACGGTGGTCCTCATTCCTGCCGCCACCGCTTTCCCCTACAGCCGTGATGCTTGCCCCCTGCCCGCTCCCGCAGGCCTGCAGAGGGCAGACCCCTCCAGGACTGCACAGACCCACCCTGTCACCCCCAAACGGAAAGAGGCCTCTAAGGAAACAGAAACACAACAGTGCCCTTCCCGCCCTGCCTTTTCTGTCCGTGTGGGCGCCTGTGGGTGCATTTTATGTGTCTTTATGTCCCCGGAACTCTTGTCTGCTCGCCGTCTCCCCATTATCCCAGTATCAGAACTTGGGAACTGGAGAATGGAGGCGTCCTTAGGGGCAGGAATGGGGGAGGAGGTGAGGAGCAGGCAGGGAACGTCTAGGGGGCACCTGTGTAGCTTTGCGTCTGCCTCTGCACGTCCGTCTCTCTCAGTATCTCAGAGGAAGAGGGGAGCATAGTGGGTGGGTGGGGAGGGGCTCCCCCCACCAGGAAACTTGAAGGAGCATGTGCACCAGCTCCCTCCCATGGCCACTACCTCCTCTTCCAGGACTTCAGTGCCCCCCCACCCCCCACCCCCGCCGTGGCCACCCCTAGAAGGCTCTTTGCCCATATCGCCCCAGGGCTGCTCTCTTCTCCTCATTCCCAGAATGTGGGAATTCTGGGAGGGCAAGACCTTTGTCTTTTTCATCTCTGCATCCCCATATCCTAGAACAGCGCCTGGCGCCTAGAAGGCACTCAATAAACAGGTGTAGAATTGAATTGCATTGAACAGAGATGCTTGGCTGGACAGTGAAGGATGTTTACTGCTGACTGAGTGTCCTTCCTGTCCCTCCTCGGAGCTTCGTCCCCGGCGGGAGCCCCAGCCATACCTGGCCCTGCCCTGTCCTCCTGCCCCGGCCTCTGCAGACCCACCACTACCACCACCGCCTTAGGTCCCTCAGGAACTAGGAGTGGGCCAGCACCCTCGGCCCATGCTCCCAGTCTCCAAGCCCCAGTGCCAGCCCAACTGACCCTCGCTCTCAAAGAGCCTCTTTCCAAGCAGCCCCACCGCCTTACAAAGCCACATTTGGAAACTACTGTTCCTTTGAGCACACACGCCCCCCAGTACAGGTCCACCAACATTTATTGAGGGTTTCTCATATGCCAGGCACTGTGCAAAGTCCTGGATGGCCAAAGGCCAGTCCCTTTCTCCCTCCCAGCCTCCCAGAGTCCTTGCATATCCTGTGGCTGGCATGCAGTTGCTGTCCTGGGCCAGCAGCCATACGTGAGCTAAAGGCCAGTGTGCTGGGCGCAGCTCAGGGAAGGCCTGGTGCCAGGCCTAGGCCCCTGTCGCCAGCAACTGTCTGCTCTGCTCTGGCCCCACCCCTCGCCTCCTCCTGGCACCCCACAGGACACTTTCTCCTCTGGATGGAAGGTGATGCCCTGGGGGGGTGGGGGCGGCTGGGCCGCCACACTGGCTCTTTGTTCCCTCCCCACCGGTTGGCCCAGTTGGCCCCGTGTTTCCGTGAGAATGCCAGGATGAAGGCAGGAAAGCCGGAGAGGCTCCCCGGCCAGCCCCGGGATCCACAGCTCCTGTTTCTTCCCCCAAACCTGGGGCGCAGAGCCGGTGGGAAGCCAAGCCGAGGCTGGATGAATGGTTACAGTTCAGGTTGGAGGCCAAGGTTGGGGCAAGGAAGTTTCAGGGGGCTTCAGGCCGCGGCTACCGGCCACCTTCAGTCCCTCGGCCTCCTCTGGCAGGCTGTCTGGCTGTTCCCCAGCATCGCCCTCCAGCTGCCTGCCGTGGGCCTCCGGCCCAGAACTCAGGCTTCTCATCCCTCCCTCCCCACTCTGGTCTCTGGCTCCCGAGCCACACCCAGCACATCATCTCCGATGGAGCTCAGCCCTCCTGTCTTCTTGGAGAGAATAACAGGAAAAGCAGGGGGTGAGGGAAGAAAGGGAGTGCTCAGTCACCTGGGAGGGGGCAGGACCACACACACCACTTTCAGCAGGACCACCTTCCCTGATACATACAGAGACATAGGGACACACACTCTGGATTCTTCTAGAAGAGAGGAAGGGGCTTGAGAGGGCACAAGAGGCACCCCAGGAATGGAATCAAGCGCTTCCCACACTCAAAGGGCAGGACCGTCATTGCTACAGAACCAAGCGGGGACACCACCGGTCTCCGGAGCCCAGACCACCATCTCCTGTGGCTGGATGTCCCTGCTCACTGCTCTTGGCTCCTGGGACTTGATCTCCAGTGCAGCCCTTTTAAAACCTTTATTGACCTAACTTATCAGTCTTCCTTGGCTGTGAGCGGAGCAGGGATACTCATTGGCCAGCGGCTCAGCCAGCTCAGCACCCATTGGCTGCTCTGCACCAGGCCTCTGTCTCCATTGGCCACCCACTCAAGCCACCCTCATTCTGCTTCACGGGTGGGCTGCGACGGCTTCATTTTCATTGGCTGCCTTCTCCGGAAGCTCGGTCCCTATTGGTTGCCAATAGAGGTAGCGTTTCCACTGACAGCGAACCCAGTGGATGGATGAGCTTTGTCCTCCGGCGCCGCCGCGCTGCCGGCTGTCCCAGCCTGTGCACCGCCAATGCCCGGCCTGCATTAGGGTGGGGGGGCACTGGGGGAGCCTGCCGAGGACCCAACAGCCTCGAGGAGCCTCTGGTGCTGGCGAAGGTGCTTCCTCCTTTCGTGTTCTCCTGTGACTTCACACACCAACTGGGCAGGGAAGGCCCCAGGAAACCCTTTCAGCCAGCCTGGGGAAAGAGAGACAGGGGCCCAAGTGGAACCAAGGCAGGGGAGAGGTCAGGGAGGAAAGGAGGTCCCATGGGGTGTAATGCCCGAGGGCCCCAGTGAGTGTGGGGATTCATGGAGAAGCATGGAGCATCAGGAGAAACGACATTAGGGGTGGAGGCCGCAGCAGAAACAGAGGATGGGGTCCCTCCTGTCCAGCCCTGCAACAGCAGCTCATCTTACTCAGGAGAGCCGGTGGTCTTACGGGAACCTAGGAGGACCCCCATGGTCTGGTCCCCATTATCTCTGTGACCTCATCTGCCCCTCTCCCCTTTTTTCACTCCCTCCACCATACTGGCCTCCTTACTGTTCCTCAAACACACTGGCCACAGGGCCTTTGCACTGACTACCGTCTCAGTTTCCACGACACTCTTCCTCCAGACACTATGTTCCTAAGTTCTTCACCTTTGTCAAGTCACTGCTTACATGGTGCCTCCTCCTTGAGGGGCACGACGACCTCCTGATTTTCAATTGCAATCCTACCCAACACTGGGACTCCTGACCTCCTTCACTCTGTTCCACTTGTGTTTTCCCACAGCACTTATAACCCTCAGACACGCTGTAGTGTTTACTTTCTTTTTTTTTTTTTTAAGTAATCTCTACACCCAAAGTGGGGCTCAAACTCATGACCCTGAGATCAAGATTCAGATGCTCCAGTCAGGCACCCCTGTATTATTTACTTTTATATCTTGTTCATTTTTTATTGTGTCTTGTCCCCTGGAACGTGACTCCAGCAGGGCAGGAATCTCTGTGTTCAGTTCACAAGGCCGAGGACAGCGAGCAGCGCCTCGGGGGGCTTAATAAAAATTCACTGGATGAATAAGTACAAGAATCTCTCACCTTCAGGGCTCTTGTGTGGGTGCTTAGGGGGAGCCCTGGACTCCAGACTTCGTCCCTCCGTCCTGGCTGGCGCAGAAGGCTCTGAACACAGTTCCTGGGAACAGTCTGGGTGGGGGTGAGTGACATACAGTGGGATCAAGACTCTTTGTAGCTTCTCCCCCATCTTCCCCTGAAGCCTCACGTTTCCTTCCCTCCTCCCCTCTGGGGGACACTCACCACAGTCCTCATAGACGGTATCGGGGGAGCAGGGAAGGGGGCCCGGGGTCGGGAAGGCTCCCAGCCAGCGCTGCATGTCTGATCTGGTGGGGACAGAGGGAAGGCTCACGTTTGGACCAGGAGGTCCTTCTGAGAGACACACAAGGGCTGCAGCGGAGGGACATTGGGGGGGGGGGCTCCAAGAAGCCGAGTGAGGGTCCCAGGGGTGTTTTCTGAAGGAGGCACAACTCACAGGGAAGAAGCTTGCAGGAGCCGGTGGGTGGGGCGGCCCTGGTGGTTGCTGAGAAGGGAGAGGCGGAACGTAGGGGGTCCGGATGGGTCCGGAACCTGCTGGGCCTGGACCAGGGAGCGATGGGCATAGTCCAGAACTTGCAGCCGCTGCCCGCTGCCCGGGGAAGAGGTAGTTCAGAGGGAGAACAGGGGTCCAGCTGGACCCCTCCTCCCTACCCCAGCCTGGGTGCCCCCCCCCCCGGGACCCACCTCTTGGGCTGAGTGATGAGGAGCAAGTCGCTGAAGAGCAGCAGGCAGAGGGGGGTGAAGCGGGGGCGCGAGGTGAAGAGCACACCCCCCCTCCGGCACCCTAACTCGGTCAGTTCCCCCTGCAACTCCAGGCGCCTGGACCAGGACACCAGAGGCAGGGCCTGTGAGGGAGCAGGGGGACATTCTGGCTTGTTGCAGCATGGGGGGCTGGAAAGGGAAGGTGGGGGCGGGGCAGGAACCGACCTTGACTTTGTGAAAACGCAGCCTCTGGGTGAGCCGGATCAGCTCCTCGGTCTGCTTCATGCGCCCCACCTCCGCGCTGCAGCGCTCGATGATCTGGGGCGAGGGGAGCCGCGTCACCCACCCCCACTCCATTGCCCCCCTGCCGCTTCTCCCTACCGCCCAGGCACCCCCACACCACAGCATCCCTCCCGCCCACCTTGCTGACAGCGCCCAGGGCTTTCTGCGCGTTCTCCTGGCGGCTGGAGCCATCCTCCGTCTGGCGCAGGATATTCTGGGGACAAGGACGGGCTTCAGTTAAGAGGATCCCACCTGGCTTGACAAAATGCTTAGCCTGGGTTCACAGGGCTGGGGGACCAACCTCAGCGAGACAGAGAGACCTCACCACTCACTGTCTGCACAGCCCTGAGCACCTCAGGTTACTTCCCTGAGCCTCAGTTTTCCCCATCTGTCAAATGGGGATAATACCCACCTAGTATCCCACTAGCACTGTCGTGAGGATTCAATGAGGTAAATAGACATAAAGCGCCTGGCAGAGTCCTTGGTACGTGGTAAATGCAAAAAAAAAGAGGGCTGCTCCTGTTTTAATCGTTATCAACCACGACCCTTAGCGCCAACAATATAGCAGAGTGCTTAGGAGTGCCCAGATTCAGGAGTCTGGGTGGCTCGGTCGCTTAAGCGTCCGCCTTCGGCTCAAGTCATGATCCCGGGGTCCTGGGATTGAGCCCCGTGTTGGTCTCCCTGCCCAGCAGGGAGCCTGCTTCTCCCTCTCCCTCTGCCTACTTGTGCTCTCTCTGTCAGATAAAAAAATAAATAATCTTAAAAAAAAAAAAAGAGTGCCCAGATTCACATTTTGCCTCTCTCAGTTATTACCCGCATGACCTGGGCTGAGTTACGTACCCTCTCCGAGCCTCGGTTTCCCCGTCTATAAAGTGCGGTCAATAATAGCTCCTACCCACAGTTGTTGGTAAGGCTAAACAGGTCCGGAGCTCTCAGAACCACTCCGAGGACGGGGGCACTCAGTAGCCCTTTAGCTGCTAGGATTAGTGTTGGGATTATTAGGCTGTCTACACTGGGGATACATAAAGCTGACTAGTATATGAAAATGCTGAGAACCTAGATGGGGACTCCTCACACCCAGTCATCCGCACTGGGTCACGCGGTTTCCAAAGAAGTTTCTACTTGGCCACAGAAGAGTCTTTCTCAGCCTGATCCCACCCCCACTCCCCACTTCGCCTATCACTTCCCCAGGAGCCTTTTTAGACACATTGTCCCTAAGTGCCCCACCCACCATGACAGTTTAATTCCACAGATAGGCTGCGTGTCTATTTATGGCCCCCCTGTAGTACCACAAACACGGGCATAGCGAAGATTTTTGCACCCCCCAAGAACTAATTTTTGCCTCTTTGGGAGTGACATCACCCCCACAGAGACGGCATGCAGTGAGAAAGCCCAAAGACCACTCCCCACATCCCCCCTGAGATGCAGAGAGAGGAGGGGACCTGCCCAAGGTCACTCAGCCAGGTCGTGACAGAGCTGAATCTAGAACTCGTAGTCTCTAGCTGGGGGCGCTTTCCCTGCACCCAGACTGCTCCCTGAGACACCTGCTTAGCTCAGGGTGGGCTTGGGGGGTCCGGGATTGAGACGCCGCTGGGCAGGCGGCCCGGGAGGAGGGGAGAGTTCCCCAATGGGGCGGGGGCAGAGCCTCTCACTTCTCCCCCCCAACCCCCCTACCCCCCCACCCCCGCACAGGCACCTGCAGCAGCATGCGGAGCCGGGTGATGCGCTGGAAAGGCAGCAGCAGGAAGGATGGCAGCGGCAGCCGTTCACACTTCGGGAGGCTCTGAAGGCGTCGCAGCTCGGCGGAGAAGCGCACGTTCGTGTCCCTGCGGAAGCAGTCCACCTCGAGGCCCTGGAACCCCAACCCTGCTCCCCAGCCTCCTCCCCTACGCGCGCCACGGCCCCGCCTCCCCTCCCGCACACTCACATAAGGCGGCTGTAGGTCTCCTCCTGGTATTGCTGGTTCCGCACGTAATCCACATACACCGAGAAGGGACCCACGGCGTGGTCGTGCACCACGTCACACAGGTCGCTGATGTGGGGGGAAGAGCGCACACGGGACAGGAGCGTCCCTAGAAACCTGAAGGAGGGAGGACAGAGAGCCAGGTTTCCCAGGTGTTTGCACGAAGCGCTGGGCACTAACTGGGCATGTGGAAGGGAAGACCTGGGACAAGCAGAAAGCTAAGGGAGTGCTCAGCAGCCCGAGGCCTGGTGTGCTGCGAGGACAGGACCCCACTGACCGCTCGCTGACTCCCTGGACTCGCTGCACATTGGAGAAGAGGGTGTGGTGGTCCCGAGGGGTGAGCGTGTCCCGGAGAGCCTGGCTTAGCACGAAGGTATCAGTCAGTAGCCTCAGGGAGCGCAGGTAGGAGGCCTCGGATGTCACCACCTCGAACAGGCTCTGAGGACGAAGAGCTGGGCCGTAGTAGAGAGCCCCGCTCCCCGACCGGCCCAGAACCCAGGTCCCACCCCCTCCCCTGTGCCAGCCCTGCCCGAGCCCAGGCGTGCCCACCTCCTGCATGCGCCTCTCCTGGGGGCTGAGTGTGTCCAGGAGGCCGCTGGCTCGCACAGCCGGGAGCTCCTGCCACAGTGTGTTGCGAGGTCCAGGGGGCCGTGCGAAGGTGGGAGCGTCACCGGGATTCGTGGGGGAGGGACACCCATCCTCGCTGACCCCCCAGAGCTCCTCAGACAGTACAGCTGCTCGGTAGATCTGGTACAGGGGCTCTGGGGGGCAGACGGAGCACATCAGGGAAGGCCAGCACCCCAGGACCCTCCCCCGCGGCTTGCTGGTCACAGCAGGGACCCCCAGGTGAAGAGATGCCCTCACCATCCTGCAGGGGCAGCTCCCAGTTCTGTTCCTTCAGCTCCTCCAGCCCCTCCTTGTCCCTGTGGAGAGAAAGGGATGGAGTGCCCCAGAGCCGCCAGGGTGACACACCTGGGGGGGGGTGCTTGTCACATGCTGGTGTAAAGCCTGTCTCTCCAGTTGTCTCACGGACGAACCGTTGTCTGCGATGCCCTGTTTGTGCCGCAGTGACACTGGTGTGATCAAACCCAAGCTTGCACCTCCCCGCTCTGTCCCATTCAACCAAGCTACACGCCTAGAACTCACACCAAGTGTTGAGTCAGCGAACGGGCCCGCCCTCGCTCCGCTGGGGGTGGGGGGGCGAATCTCAAATGATTGACCCGCCCAGACAACCCAGAAGAGGTGTTCCTGGTGCGGATGGATTTGTGGACAGTGGCTACAGACGGAGGCTCGAGGTGGGGGAGTCAACCGGAGCACTTGCCGCGGGCCGGGCTCTTCACCAAGATCGCACTCCACAGCTCTGCGAGGTAGCTGGCGGGCTCACCCCCACCCACAGATGAGGACACTGAGACCCGAAAAGTCTAAGTGACTTGTCTAGGGTCACACAGCTGGCAAGGGACAGAGCTGCTTGTCTCTGGAGCCCTGGATGGTCTTCCCCCCACATTTGGGAAGGTGGGGTCGAGCCAGGCCTGACACCTCATCTGGTCTGGGGTAGAGTAAGGGTGCGGGCGTTGGGTACCTGCCCTCCATAGATGCCGGAGGAATGTTCTGAGGAGCTTCATCAGGATTGTCCCCTGGAGAGAGATTGCCCAGAGTGAAGAGAACAGACCTCCAGGATCCCCAGCCCAGGACTCCTGACTCCGGCCCTAGTAGAAACGCTTACTATAGAGACTCTAACTCCAGTTGGCCCCAGAGTAGCCACTGGTGGAGGAACCAGAAGCCGCCAGGGCCTGTTGGGGGTGGTAGTCTGTTGGCTTTTAGACCTCTCTACCTCCATGCCTTCCCTTCGCAGCCCAGAAGCCCACTGCCCCAGGCCCGGTACCTGTTTGGATTCCATCTTCAGAGGGCGGATCGAGATCCGGCTGGGGGCGGTCCCCGGAGATGTCCTGCTTGACCCAAGTTGGTTTGGGGGCTTTTAGGGGCGGCAGGAGTTTGCGCTCGGCCATGGAGCGGTAGGACGTAAGGACCACCGGGGGGAGACTGATGCTTGGAGGGTTGGGGCGGGAGCGGGACGCCCTCAGTGGGGAGGCTCGGCAGAAAGCCCTGGGGCCATCCTCATAGCCCCCCACAGGCACCCAGCGGAGCTCGAGGCCAGGCCGGCCTATGTGGCAGACACAGGGACAGCAGGGAGGGCAGGCCAGGGCAGCATCTGTGGGAGACAGGGGTGTCCTAAGGAGGAGGTCCTTGGGGCCGGGACCCACCCTGCCCAGGCCCCCTCCCTCCCCTGAAGCCGTCCAGCAGGGGGACATGGCGGTCAAGCCGCAAGCATCTATCTCTTCCACCTGCCGTCTTCAGACCCCAACAAATAGGGAAACCAGATTTTCCAAACACGAAATCCACTTTTAAGAATGTAGCCTCTGAAAGCACCCAGTCTTAAAGCACTGAGAACAAAGAAGATGAGCTAGATGCCCCCCCCCCCCCGGGCCCCACAACTCACTTACCCGGAGTGCCGTTCTCCTGGGACCCACTCCCAGCAACGCTGCCCTGTGGAGCTTCTCTCTCCCCATTCACATCCGCTGCCCCTTGGGGACCCGGCTCTGGGGCCTCCGCAGCCTGGACCCTGCTTTCTGTCCCCCATTCAAACCTGCCAGCCAGTCTCCGCACAGTGCCTGGGGCCGAGGCAGAGCCACCCTGGGCGGGGACCGCAGCGGTGGGGTGCAGGGGCAGAGTGTGTGAGCCGGAGGGTTTGGGCGGGGGGACTGGAGACCGGGAAGCAGGTTCTGGGGAGACAGAGCGCCTGGACGCGGGACTGGGTGTGCTGGAAGGCGAGTCTGGGGAAGTCTGGGAGTCGAGGCTGGCTTTAGAAGCTGATGGAGGCAGGAGGGCAGGGGGCTTGAGGGAGGAGGCCGGGGGGTCCCACTGAATGGGGGTTGGTGCATCATTGGAGGTGAGGGCAGGTTCTTGCGGGGAGGAGCCGTTGTGGTGGGGCCCTGGGGACTGGGCAGCCCGGGGGCGAGAAGGGGGGCGGGGGCGGATGATCCGAGGGGGCTTCTGGGTAGGGGGTGTTGCTGCAGGAAGAGACTGGGCTGACATCTCCCTCTGGGCTCTTCAAAGGAGTGGGGTACTCTGCTGGAGTCATCCCCTAAGGAAGAGGGAGGGAGAAAGAGACCCTGAGTGCGCCCACCCCATGGGTAGACTGAGGCCTCCGGGCAGAAACCGTTGGCCAGCAAACGGGGTAGGATGTCAGGGTCAGGAGGGAAGGCTGGTGTCCTCCCTCGGCTTTTTTTTCCATCTCCACTGTCTCCCATCTTCACTGCTCACCCCTCCTCACCTCCTGGCCTTCTGCTGCCAGAGTCAGGCCAGAGGAGACAGTGAGCCGGGCTTGGGGGCAACGAGCCAGAGACGGGGGTGTGGGGGGGGGGTGGCTGGGGGGCGTACATGAGAAC
>NW_024423786.1:60995256-60998972 GCF_017311325.1 Ursus maritimus | reverse complement strand
CCCCCCCCCCCCCGGGCCCCACAACTCACTTACCCGGAGTGCCGTTCTCCTGGGACCCACTCCCAGCAACGCTGCCCTGTGGAGCTTCTCTCTCCCCATTCACATCCGCTGCCCCTTGGGGACCCGGCTCTGGGGCCTCCGCAGCCTGGACCCTGCTTTCTGTCCCCCATTCAAACCTGCCAGCCAGTCTCCGCACAGTGCCTGGGGCCGAGGCAGAGCCACCCTGGGCGGGGACCGCAGCGGTGGGGTGCAGGGGCAGAGTGTGTGAGCCGGAGGGTTTGGGCGGGGGGACTGGAGACCGGGAAGCAGGTTCTGGGGAGACAGAGCGCCTGGACGCGGGACTGGGTGTGCTGGAAGGCGAGTCTGGGGAAGTCTGGGAGTCGAGGCTGGCTTTAGAAGCTGATGGAGGCAGGAGGGCAGGGGGCTTGAGGGAGGAGGCCGGGGGGTCCCACTGAATGGGGGTTGGTGCATCATTGGAGGTGAGGGCAGGTTCTTGCGGGGAGGAGCCGTTGTGGTGGGGCCCTGGGGACTGGGCAGCCCGGGGGCGAGAAGGGGGGCGGGGGCGGATGATCCGAGGGGGCTTCTGGGTAGGGGGTGTTGCTGCAGGAAGAGACTGGGCTGACATCTCCCTCTGGGCTCTTCAAAGGAGTGGGGTACTCTGCTGGAGTCATCCCCTAAGGAAGAGGGAGGGAGAAAGAGACCCTGAGTGCGCCCACCCCATGGGTAGACTGAGGCCTCCGGGCAGAAACCGTTGGCCAGCAAACGGGGTAGGATGTCAGGGTCAGGAGGGAAGGCTGGTGTCCTCCCTCGGCTTTTTTTTCCATCTCCACTGTCTCCCATCTTCACTGCTCACCCCTCCTCACCTCCTGGCCTTCTGCTGCCAGAGTCAGGCCAGAGGAGACAGTGAGCCGGGCTTGGGGGCAACGAGCCAGAGACGGGGGTGTGGGGGGGGGGTGGCTGGGGGGCGTACATGAGAACCTGGCGAATCTCAAGGATTGACCCGCCCAGACACCCAGAAGAGGTGTTCCTGGTGCGGATGGATTTGTGGACAGTGGCTACAGGCGGGAGGCTCGAGGTGAAGTCAACCGAGCACTTGCCGCTGGGCCGGGCTCTTCACCAAGATCGCACTCCACAGCTCTGCGAGGTAGCTGGCGGGCTCACCCACCCACAGATGAGGACACTGAGACCGAAAGTCTAAGTGCTTGTCTAGGGTCACACACTGGCAAGGGACAGAGCTGCTTGTCTCTGGAGCCCTGGATGGTCTTCCCCCACATTTGGGAAGGTGGGGTCGAGCCAGAGCCTGACACCTCATCTGGTCTGGGGTAGAGAAGTGCGGGCGTTGGGTACCTGCCCTCCATAGATGCCGGAGGAATGTTCTGAGGAGCTTCATCGGGATTGTCCCCTGGAGAGAGATTGCCCAGAGTGAAGAGAACAGACCTCCAGGATCCCCAGCCCAGGACTCCTGACTCCGGCCCTAGTAGAACGCTACTATAGAGAACTCTAACTCCAGTTGGCCCCAGAGCTAGCCACTGGTGGAGGCCAAGCCGCCAGGCCTGTTGGGGGTGGTAGTCTGTTGGCTTTTAGACCTCTCTACCTCCATGCCTTCCCTTGCAGCCCAGAAGCCCACTGCCCCAGGCCCGGTACCTGTTTGGATTCCATCTTCAGAGGGCGGATCGAGATCCGGCTGGGGCGTCCCCGGAGATGTCCTGCTTGACCCAAGTTGGTTTGGGGCTTTTAGGGCGGCAGGAGTTTGCGCTCGGCCATGGAGCGGTAGGACGTAAGGACCACCGGGGGAGACTGATGCTTGGAGGTTGGGGCGGGAGCGGGCCGCCCTCAGTGGGGAGGCTCGGCAGAAAGCCCTGGGGCCATCCTCATAGCCCCCCACAGGCACCCAGCGGAGCTCGAGGCCAGGCCGCTATGTGGCAGACACAGGGACAGCAGGGAGGGCAGGCCAGGGCAGCATCTGTGGGAGACAGGGGTGTCCTAGGAGGAGGTCCTTGGGGCCGGACCCACCCTGCACCCCTCCCTCCCCTGAAGCCGTCCAGCAGGGGGACATGGTCAACGCAGCATCTATCTCTTCCACCTGCCGTCTTCAGACCCCAACAAATAGGGAAACCAGATTTTCCAAACACGAAATCCACTTTTAAGAATGTAGCCTCTGAAAGCACCCAGTCTTAAAGCACTGAGAACAAAGAAGATGAGTCTAGATGCCCCCCGGGCCCCACAACTCACTTACCCGGAGTGCCGTTCTCCTGGGACCCACTCCCAGCAACGCTGCCCTGTGGAGCTTCTCTCTCCCCATTCACATCCGCTGCCCCTTGGGGACCCGGCTCTGGGCCTCCGCAGCCTGGACCCTGCTTTCTGTCCCCCATTCAAACCTGCCAGCCAGTCTCCGCACAGTGCCTGGGGCCGAGGCAGAGCCACCCTGGGCGGGACCGCAGCGGTGGTGCAGGGGCAGAGTGTGTGAGCCGGAGGGTTTGGGCGGGGGACTGGAGACCGGGAAGCAGGTTCTGGGGAGACAGAGCGCCTGGACGCGGACTGGGTGTGCTGGAAGGCGAGTCTGGGGAAGTCTGGGAGTCGAGGCTGGCTTTAGAAGCTGATGGAGGCAGGAGGGCAGGGGGCTTGAGGGAGGAGGCCGGGGGTCCCACTGAATGGGGTTGGTGCATCATTGGAGGTGAGGGCAGGTTCTTGGGGGAGGCCGTTGTGGTGGGGCCCTGGGGACTGGGCAGCCCGGGAGAAGGGGCGGGGCGGATGATCCGAGGGGGCTTCTGGGTAGGGGGTGTTGCTGCAGGAAGAGACTGGGCTGACATCTCCCTCTGGGCTCTTCAAAGGAGTGGGGTACTCTGCTGGAGTCATCCCCTAAGGAAGAGGGAGGGAGAAAGAGACCCTGAGTGCGCCCACCCCATGGGTAGACTGAGGCCTCCGGGCAGAAACCGTTGGCCAGCAAACGGGGTAGGATGTCAGGGTCAGGAGGGAAGGCTGGTGTCCTCCCTCGGCTTTTTTTTCCATCTCCACTGTCTCCCATCTTCACTGCTCACCCCTCCTCACCTCCTGGCCTTCTGCTGCCAGAGTCAGGCCAGAGGAGACAGTGAGCCGGGCTTGGGGGCAACGAGCCAGAGACGGGGGTGTGGGGGGGGGTGGCTGGGGGGCGTACATGAGAACTGGAAATGTAAGGGACATTGGGCTTGCCCTGTGGCCAGATCGTCTAGTTGCTGAGCTATGTATGTGCATGTGTGTGAGTGATGCGCGTGTGTGTGTGCGTGACGCGCGTGTGTGAGTGTGTGTGTTCGTGCGTGCGCGTGTGTGCCATTTGCAGGGCTGCTGTGAGAGATGCTGAGAGCGCACGGCTCTGAGCAGACAGGCGCGGGCGAGCGGCGGCTGCTGGGCGGGCGCAGGGGGCGAGGTGGGGTGCGCGGGGGTGCGTGTGCTGGGCGCCGTCTGCAGGGGGGCGCCTGGGCCGCCGTGTGCGCAGGCGTGCGGGCCGAGCCCGGGCAGCCAGGGATGCATCACTATTTCCCTGCTCCAGCCGGCCCTCCGCCCCCCATTTCCCAGTTCCTCTCTCCGGACTCTCCCTTTCCGGATTATTTTTAGTCTCCTTTTCCTGCCCTGAAGATTCCTGGAGCCTCTGACCCCAAGAGACCAGGAGGCCCCGGGCATGGTCTGTCCTGCCCCGTCTCCATCCCTGCCTGCCCCCCCCCCCCCCCCCCCCCCCCCCC
>NW_024423786.1:60980619-60995246 GCF_017311325.1 Ursus maritimus | reverse complement strand
CCCCCCCCCCCCGCCCGCCCCCAGCCATCTGGTCCGAGAGGCCCCAGTGGCAGCCTGGGTCCCGCCAGGACGCCTGGTGGGTGGTCGGGAGACCAGCCTGAAGGTGAGGACCAGTGGGGCCAGGACGCCCGCATCTGGGCTTCACCTCCTTCTGCGGGCAGGCGGCAGCAATCCTGAGAGGGCTGCGGGGCCAGGGCGGTGCCCCCAAACTCCGTACAGGAGTCGGCAGGAGAGTCAGAGCCCTCCAGGCCCCAGGTTGGGTTCTGCAGAAATGATGCCGGTGGGGGCTGGGGGCAGTAGACTGCGAGTCTTACAGCTCAATGGCCTCTGTGTTCTGGCAGGAAACTCCTTAGGTGGCCCGGGCAATGGCCTCACTAGCCCTCCGGCTCCTCCCCAGGCTTGCCCCCCTTCAGGGATCCCTCCCCCGCACAGGTACCTGCGTTTACTTCCTTTCCCGCCCCGCGCTCGGGCCTCTCTCGCAGGGACCCAGGTACTCGGCCCCACGCACTCACCCTTCAGTCCTCTCCCCTCTGTCACCTCCCAGGGCTGAGTGAGTAGGGGCAGGAAACAGGAATCGGATCCTCCCCCCGACCGGACACCCCCCCCAAACCACACCGCACTCCACATGCGCACACTAGGGCTCTGGAAGATGTGAGGGACCCAGGATCCCGAAGGTCCAGGGAGAGGCTGAACCTCAGGCCTGGAGCCTGGGCTCTGCTATTTGAACACCTTCTGTTTGTGCTGCTGTGTAGACTGGGGGCTCACAGGGGCTGCGGTGAGGACCCGGTAGCAATAGCACAGGGCCGGGGTGCTGGGAGGGCACAGGGGCTAGACACCTCTCTCTGCCAGCTAGGGGATGGTGTGTCTGACCCTCTGTCCTGCACCTCACACGCTCGCCTGTCCCTTTAGCTGCTAACCTGCCCTCTGGGTGCCAGCCAGTCCATTATTTCACACCAAGGCACCCCCCTCCAGGATTCTACCCCCCTCCCAACTCTGCATAGAGCTTCCTGAACTTACCCTTATCTTTCTGGAAGCAGTTTCTACTTTCAGCCGGTCCTGTCGACCCCTTGGAGCAAGGCGTGTGGGGCCAGGTCTCCAAAAGTCTGTTCCTGTGTTTCTGGGGCGGGAACAGAGGGCCCAGATTGAGATCTCCACAGAGGAAGCCAGTTCCTCAGCCCCACCCGGCCATTGTGTCAGGCGTGCGTGCATGTGTGTATGTAGGGGGGAGGGAAGCCGGGGGAGAGGGCCCAGGAGCGGCGAGGAGATCTGAGACCACTCTCCTCCAGGTGGGCACGTGACATTTGCTGGGACCCCTGCCTGTTCCCGGTTCTCAGTCCCCTTCTATCTGGGTCCCAGCCCCTGACTCTCCCTCTCCCACTGGGAGGCTTTGACGTCAGTCAGCACCCCTGGGGCTGGGTGGGCAGAGGACCCTCTCACCCCTAATTTGCTGTGCGCGTGAGAAGGTGAGTCCCCAGGGCTGGGGGTGTGCCATAAAAACAACTGAGGGGGTGGAACGAGCCACAGCCCAGCCTGGATGCAGGTTCGTGGGAGAAGATACAAAGGCAGTTTTAAAATCCGGGGCCTCTGCCCACGCCCAGGTGCCACTCTTTCTAGATACACACACACACACACACACACACACACACACACACACACAAGACACTGGAAAGAAAAGCCAGAAAACTGGGATAGCAATGTATGAACACCTTCTCCTCCAGGTGAAAGGCAAAATTTTCCCTATGATCAACCAGGCACCATGTGATCCACTCCATTCTACGTCTGCTCTGCTCGCAGGGGCCTTTGCACTGGCTGTGCGGGCCGCCTGGAAGCCTGCCTCCCCAGACGACCCCAAGGGGGAGTCCTTCACCTCTTCAAGCCTCTGCTCAGAGACCACCTTCTCATGAGGCCTGCCCCACCACCGGAAAATTGCAGGTCGCAGCCCCACACCGCATTCCAGACCCACCTTCTTTCCCACAGCAGTCCTTCCCTATGACATACCAAAATGCTGGGGTGCAGGGTGGCTCAGTCAGTTAAGCGTCTGACTCTTGGTTTTGGCTTGGGCCCTGATCTCAGGGTCATGGGACTCAGGGTCATGGGATTGAGCCCCGTGTCGGGCTCTGCCCTCAGCAGGGAATCTGCTTTTCTCCCTCTCCCTCCCCCATCTCTCTAAAATGAGTAAAGAAATCTTTTAAAAAAAAAAAACCAAAATGCTTACTATTAAATTGATAAATTATGTTTATAGTTAATTATGTTTTCATGTAAGCTTCTGGGACGGCTGGGTGGCTTAGTCCACGAAGGTCTGCCTTCAGCTCAGGTCATGATCCCAGGGTCCTGGGATCGAGTCCCATGGAGGGTTGTCTGCTCAGCAGGGTCTGCTTCTCCCTCTCCTTCTGACCCTCACCCCTGCTCCTGCTCTCTCTCTCACATAAATAATCTTTAAAAAAAATAATAATAACATTAAAAAAGATAACCCAAGGGGTGCTTGGCTGGCTCACTCAGTAGAACATGTGACTCTTGAACTTGACATCATGAGTTCAAGTCCCACACTGGGTGTAGAGATGACTTTAAAATTATTTTCATAAAAACAAAACAAAACGTAGCCCCAAAGTGCTGGTTATTAGCTGCAAACACGAGTGGCATTCAGCACTGCATAAACCACACGAGGCAGTGCAAGCAGGAATGCAGACAGCAGAGGTCCGGGGTGAACTAGACCACCCTGGGCTCCTTGACCTTCCCTTTTCCTCTCTCTGTCCCGACAGACCCACCTGGAGCCTTCTCATCTGCCTGACTGTTGGGGAGACATGTCCCCCACTCCCAAAGGTAGGACAGCATGTTTTGGGGAACGGAAGCTCCCTGGAACTACACTCCGAATGTTCTAACATCCCCGACAAAGGGGTTCTACCGGGCCCACTGCTCCAAGCACCCGCAAAGACCAAAACCGCGACTTTCCAGAGCTATAAAAATCACCATCTGTTTATTTATATGTGCTCCCCGTCTCATTCCGAGGGGAAACTGAGCTCTGAATTTTAGATCATGCGATATACACCAGATTATTCTCGCACAAACATATCGTATTATACAAATGCTGTTGCAAAGGCAGTGAGGGTTTTGAATGTAGTCATACGCTCTCCCATCACCCCCACGAGACAAAGGCTTTCTGTTTCCATATTCCAAAGGTAACGGCATAGTTTCCGGTCTGTATTCTGCCTCCTTCTCTTGGCATTGCTTTAGGACCATTGGTCATGTGGCCACATGGTCTTTGTCACTATACATTTTCCTGGACTATGATATCGCACCAGCTAGGTTTTACCATCTTGCTAAGAGCAGTAACAGTCTTCTAGGAAGCGTTTCACCCCCACCCCCACCCCTCCCCACTCCATCTGGTTCCAGTGGGACAGCCAAGCACCATAGCCTCCTCGCGGCCGTCTGACCCGGGTCTGGTCAATCGCGAGACCCCATTCCTCTGGCCACAGCGACTGGCCCAGGAATACGCAAGTCACCCCAGCCAAGACAGCCTCCTTCCCTGGGCTCCTGGGAAAGAGCCACTTTCTCTTTCCTCCAAGGTCACAAAGCAGGAACAATGTAAGCCCAGAGCAATCAGACTTGGCCTCCCTTTCCCCTCCCCACCCCCCTGCAATGGAGGAAACTAGTCAATAGTGGGAGAAAATGAGCCCCATACCCAAGAGAAGCAGAGCCAAGGCATGGAGGGGCCTGACAACTCATGGGAGTCCCTTGGACGGCCCCATTTCCTGAGCCACTGATTTCCCTTTTGTACTTATGCTAGTTTGAAGCTGGGTTTCTGTCCCTTATCAAGAAAGAATCTTGATGATTACAACCCATTCCCTTGTGCAAGACATGTGGGCAGCTTTCAGGTTTTGCCATTATGATGAATGCTGCTATGAACATCTTTTTTTTGGGGGGGGGGGAGGTCCAAAACAAAATGCTTTCAATTTTAAATACAATTAACGAAGTAATCAAGGAGGTTCGATGTGATCGGTTTTGAAGATTCTTTTCTGGAAGGACACAGGAGCCCCCGCATCTTACCTCCCAGCGTTTTACCTCTATAATAGGCAGCCTCAACTGTTCCTTGAAAATCAGGTAGGGCTTAGCCAGGCCAAGAGGCAAGACGTGGATGCCCATCTGGGGAGACCACAGAACAGAGTGAAGAGGAAAGAGGGTCCATCTGGAGAACTGTGAAGGGGAATCTTAGGGGCGCCTGGGTGGTTTAGTTGGTTAAGCATCTGACTCTTGATTTTGGCTCAGATCATTATCCCAGGGTCCTGGGATTGAGCCCCACGTCAGGCTCCTCAATGAGTGTGGACACTGCTTAAGATTCTTTCTCTCTCTTTGCTTCTCCCCTTCCCCCTGCTTCTGCTCTTTCTCTCTCTCTCTCTTTTTTTTTTTAAGGGAATCTTAGCTTTTTGAAATGGAAAGAGGGATATGAGGCAGGAGGAACAAGAGGTCACATGGTGGGCAACTAGACAGGGCAGAACAGGCACTAAAGGTTTCTGAGCCGGGATGGGGGAAGTGGACAGTGTTAGTTTTAACTCGCTCTCCCCTCTTCTGGTACCTGGTTTTCCTTTGGGGAATTGCCCCCCCCGCCCCGCTCCCATCATTCTAGGCCAGATGGCCCATTCTGGGGGTGGTGCATGACCCAGAAGCAGCCAGTGAACACATTCTGTCTCCCCTAGCTGCTGAGGTTGGTTCAGGGTGAGCGTGTGATGCAAGCAGGGCCAAAGGGTAATCCACGCAGGACTTGGGGCTCCACGGGTTGGAGAAGGGACTCGATGCTCGCTGGTAGCTTACTTCCCAGGATGGCTGCCGCAATCCCTCCCATCCCAAATGCCCTTTTGCAACGTGACTCTGCCATCTTCATCAAGAAGAAGAGTTTATTTTCCCTCCAATTACATCTGGGCTGGCCCCGCAACTTGCTTTGATTCAGAGAATTGGGGATGAACTGACACTGTGCCAGTTTGGGGGCCTGAAGAGGACCAGCAGCTTCTGCTTTGTCCTCTTGGGAGCCGGCCATCGGGTGCAGAAGTGTGGGCTGGACTACTCGGTGGTGGGAGGCCACGTGGAGGGAGAAGCCACTGGGAGAACCAGGGTGCCCCAGCCACCAGCTAGGATGGAGGTCTTAGGACACGGGACAAGGCCATCTTGGCTCCTCCAGCCCCGCCCATCTGACACCACACCCGGGCATCCACGCTGAGCACTGCCCAAATTCTTTCACTTTTTTTCCCCCCTCAAATTCTTGATCCACAGATTCAAGAGCAATGAAATGGTTCATGTCTCACGCCACTCAGCTTGGGGTTGATTCATTATGCAGTCGTGGACAAGCGAAACACTGTCTTTCCACTGGGGCTGTGAGGCTGGGGGACACAGGCGTAGAACTGCTGGTGGCCATCAGTGAGGTGGTCTCAGAATAACACCGACACAAGCGAGCGGTGGAGAGACACAGATTTGAGTCCCTGATCCCGCTGGCCTGAAATCATAGCTGTGTTTGCACTTTACAGTTATGTGACTCAGTAAGTCCCCCACCCACCCACCCACCCCCGTTCTATAAGCTGGCTTGGGTTGCGTTTCTGTCACTTGTAGCCCAAAAAAGGCCCTTACGAAGGGAGAGGAGCTGACAATGAAAGAAATGTTGAGTCCGACTGGTCTCTGAGAGGGCCAAGACCTTGACTTCCACTGGAATCCTTCTGGGAGTACAGACACCCCCCACCCCCCGCCGCCCCCACTGGGTGTGAGAGGAATCAGAAGGGGGCAGTGAGGAGAGGATTGCGGGCTCTGGGAATCTACACAGGTTCTGATTTCGGTGAGGACAGAGGATCCTGTCCCATGGCCACCAGGTGGAGTCTGAGCCCCTCAGGTGCGGGACCTGACTGCCAAAATGAACCCATCCGCATCCAGGCCACCCTAGCAGAGGGACAGCAAGAGGCACAGCCCAGTGCCCAGCATCCCCAGCATCCTCCTCCCTCCCCTCTCTGTGGTTCTACCCCTTCTCTCCAGGACCTGGGGCCCACCTTTGGGTTTGTCCTCTCAAATTCGTCCACTCCTCTCAAATTCGTCTCAGGACATTCATTCCCAGAAAAGATGGTAACAGTTGACAGTAATCAAGTGACATGGTATTAGCAAAAGAATAGACACAAAGAGGGGCACCAACATTATTCAGTGACAAAAAGACATGGATGAAGCTTAGATGCACATTGGTAAGTGAAAGAAGCCGGTCTGAAAAGGCCACACACCTTATGATTCCAGCTATAGAATATTCTAGAAAGGCAAAAAAAATAGAGAGTGAGAAGAAAGATCAGATGTTGCCGGGGCAGGTGGAAGAGGTGAAACGCAGGGGATTTTTTTAGAGTGGTGAGACTGTTCTGTATAATACTGCCCTGCATCTGTCAAAACCCTTAGAACTTTACAGCACAGCAAGCGAACCTTAATATGTGCAAGTTTTAAAAAAATCATTTAGGATGGGGAGGCATCTGGGTGGCTCAGTCGTTTAACCGTCTGACTCTTGGTTTCGACTCAGGTCCTGATCTCAGGGTCGTGGTCAGGCTCTGCGCTCAGCGAGGACTCTGCTTGAGGTTCTCTCCCTCTTCTCCCCCCTTCTCTCTCTGTCTCTCAAATAAATAAATAAATCTTTTTTAAAAAGTAAAAAAAAAATCCCTTAGGAAGCCAAGGTCTCCCAGGAAAGAATGCAGAATGTAACCAAATCTAACTATATTCCAAATGTATGATACAACTTTATCAAAGAGGGTAGGGTGGGGGAGGTGCCAAGTAACTTCAGAAATGCATGGAGTCTCTAAGAGGACAGGCAAAAGGAAACTGCACATGAGCGTTGTACTGGAGTCGATCAGGTGGATTCCCGTGGGGTTATGGGTTCACAGTTCTGAGAAGTCCTGCACATGCACACTGGAATTGAACAATGGAAGTAAGTGGATGGTGATAAGAGGAGTCAAGTTGCTCACTGTTGGAGCGAGAGTTTACAGAGAAGCACAGAGAGGGGGTTAAAATGATCCACGCAGCAATGGATTAGAGCTGGGGACAGCAGTATGAACTCATGCGCAGCTTAACGAAGATACAGATGGTCACACATAGAAATACATACATGGGTTACTATACACACATACATTCACTTGCCTAGGAGGGTCTCAAAGCAATGATACGCCAATGGCGACAAGCACATCCAGTACCCAGATTTGGGTTTTTTTTTTTCTCTTAAAGATTTTTTTTTTAAGATTTTTTATTTATTTATGTGACAGAGAGACAGCCAGCGAGAGAGGGAACACAAGCAGGGGGAGTGGGAGAGGAAGAAGCAGGCTCCCAGCCAAGGACCCGATGTGGGACTCGATCCCGAGTCCCACACGCCCCAAGCCGAAGGCAGACGCCCAACGACTGCGCTACCCAGGCGCCCCTAAAGATTTTTTAAAAGCAATCTCTACAACCAATGTGGGCCCATTTTGGTTTCTAATACCATTCTTCAATACAAGGAACTGGGTTCTTGGAGAAACGGCTGATTGTAGCACTGGGGCAGGGAATATAGAAAATGAGCCTGGAGCATCTTGTTTTGCCGAAAATAGGGAAACGCTTTAAAAAAATCTTTTAATTACACATTTTTTCTTGATGGTGATGTGTCAAAGAAATACACGAAGCAAGTAAAAAAGCTCCGAGGGCTAAAGCTAGAACCCTTGGGGCAACAAAATATATTGACTTACAACCCAAACTATAAAGTAAACATCCATGAGTTCAACTGTTAGAAACCAACAGTTGAATAAACAAATCAATGAGGGAGACAAACTTCCCATGAAGAATTCCAAATAAGTTGTGTAGATACTTCTCCCTCAAGGAGGCACCTGGGTGGCTCCGTTGGTTAAGCAACTGACTCTTGATTCTCACTCAGGATCCAAGGGGTCCTGGGATCGAGCCCTACGGGGGGGGGGGGGTTGCCCGCTCAGCGGGGAGTCTGCTTCTCTCGCTCCTTTTGCCCTTCCCCCCACTTGTGCTCTTTCCAAAACCTAAGCACACACCATAATGACCTGGAAGGTTTGTTAAAACCGTCACTCCTTCACCTCCTGTTTACCTCCTGATGCAGGAAGGCTGGGGCAGGACTAGAGAATTTGGATTGCTCCAGGGACCACGCTTTGAGAACAACTGGTGTGAACTCCAGGATTAAAATGATTAAAATACTGATTAATTCTCATCCCATCCACCAGGTGGAGAAATTTCGGAGGATTCACTGGAAATTTTCAAGGGACTCTCTCGGAGCCCCTCGAGACGCCCAGGAAGAAGCCGCGTTGTCTGCTCTGCTTTACCCTCCACCCCTCCTGTCTCCCTAATGCTCAATGAGGTAGCAGTGCGAGGGCGAGAGAGAGAGGGGACTCAGACCCAGTCCCTGGGGGGCATCCAAGAACCCCCAGGGTAGTGAAAGGAGTCAGATAGTAAACAATCGCTAACGAAAATGAGAAATGTGGGTTAACTGCTTGAGGAGCAAAGCAAGATGGAAATGACTGAAAGTGGAGAACTCAAGAGAGCTTCAAGGGTCAGGAGAGATAAAGCCCAAGGTGAGGAATGGTTTGGGAATCACCAAAAGAAGGGGGAACGGACATTCCCAGCAGTGGAAACAGGGTACACGGGGACACGGGTCTGGCAGCTCTTGCCTTTTCTGGAACCCTGATAACTGGGCACTTTGCAGGAATCCAACACTTTGACTCGGGTAAGTGCAATAGACAATTAGCATTCCCGTTGACAAAGGAAGCCGCGAAATGTTAACTAACTTGCCTAGGTCATCCAGCTGGTAAGCAAGAAATCACACACACTGGAGCTCCAAAGGCGCTCTGAGTCTAAATCTGGAGGCTGCCTCACACGCAGGAGGCAGCCTCTGCGTCCTCCTCCCCCCCACCCCCCGCCCCAGCTGACATCCCCCATCCTGCTTTCTTTCTCCAAGCCTTCTTTCTCCTTCAACCCTTCCCGAGGTTGCTAGCTTCCCCAGTCTCTTTTCTCAGCTCTCCCGTGATTAGCCGTTCCCAGACTCATGAGCAAAGGCAGGAGTCCAGACTCCCAGGCGCTCTCCCACCACTAGCTGACAGTGGAAAGCTAAGCCCGGGGATCCACCTCCCCGCCTCGCCCCGTCCACCCTTCTCGTCTGGATTGCCGCGAGGATCGAGAGCTCAGGGCTGTGACTGAACTCCCACGCCATCCTTCAAGGCCCGCAGCCAGCCACGCCCCGGCGCTGGGACCTACGAATCCTGACCCCAGCCTCAGGAGATCCGTCCGGTCCAGCAGGTGTGTCCCCTCCGCACCTGCGGGCGGAGCCGCAGCTTCCGGGCTCACCTGGGGTCAGAGCCCGCAGGGGAGCGGATCTGCAGTTTGGCAGTCCCTGTCCGCCGCTAACCCGCACAGGAGGCGAAGGGAGGGGCGCCCTCCGCCCGCACCAGAAGCAGCGCCAACCCCGCTCCCTCCCCCGCCCAGTAGGGGGCTGCTGCCTCTGCGCTCGGCCTCCGCGCCTGTCCCGTAGCCCCGGGCCCAAGCTCTCCTCCCCGGGAGAGCTACAAGCTCCGCTCCCGGGGCGCCCCTCCCCGAGCCCCGAGTCTGGGGCGCTGGCGCCGGCGCGCGGGGAGTTAATTCCAACCGCCTCCCCGCGGATTCCGGGGGCCGGGTCGCCGAGAGCACCTCCCATTGGCCGCGGAGCCGGCTCGGCGCTGATTGGCTGGGGCTGCCGGCCCCGGCTTGCCTCGGCTCCCGATTGGGCGCCGCGCTCCGGTGGCTGGAGTGTGGCGGTCCGGCCTCCGCAGGCTACCCGGAGTGAAGCTGCTGCGGGCTTCGGCGCGCAGCTGCCTGGAGACGCTCATCCGAGGCTGGAGTGCCGACTTCCTTCCCCGATACAGACGCCACCGATCTTCTCCCGGATCCTCTTCCTCCGTAACCTGCTGCTTTTCTTTTTCCTTCCTCCTGGCTCCCATCTCCTGAATCCGCCTTTTCCTCCCCTGCTCCCGGGGCCCGGAGCCCACCATCCCCATCATCCCACCTGCCATCCTCCTGGCTTCTTGCCCCTCCTTGACCTCAGATCCCGTGACCGACGGAGCCCTGTCGTAACCTTCTCACCAAACTCCCCTAAACTCCTTTTCCTTCTCTCTTTGCCAGCTCCTGACTCCTAAATTCCAGCTAACCCTTGACCTCTTGACCTCTGGCTCTAACATTCTGGACTCCAGACCTTTAAGTTCCCATCTCCTGCAGCGGGGGACCTGCTGACACGGAGGCCTCCCCCTGAGTTCTGAGCCCGTTTCTGAAGCTAGTTTTCACTTTCTTGCTCCTGGGCCACTTCCTGTTACTGCCCCCCCACCATGGACTTCTTGATGAGTGGCCTGGCAGCTTGCGGGGCCTGTTTGTTCACCAACCCCCTGGAAGTGGTAAAGACCAGGATGCAGTTGCAGGGAGAACTGCAGGCCCCCGGCACCTACCAGCGGCACTACCGAAACGTCTTCCATGCCTTCATCACCATCGGCAAGGTGGATGGCCTAGCTGCCCTGCAGAAGGGACTGGCCCCTGCTCTCTTATACCAATTCCTGATGAATGGCATCCGCTTGGGCACCTACGGGCTGGCCGACGCTGGGGGCTACCTGCACACGGCCGAAGGCACCCTCAGCCGTCCCCGCAGCGCCGCGGCTGGGGCCCTGGCGGGGGTCATGGGAGCCTACTTGGGGAGCCCCATCTACATGGTGAGAAGAAGGGTTTTGCCTGGGGCCTTCAAGCAGACCCTTGGTGTAGGGTGGGGCCTGGGCCTTCACAGCCTGACACTGAGATTGGAAGTGGGTTTGTGTTGGGGATGATGAGAAATTTGAGTGACGTACATCAGCGGGCGTGGGGTCAGGGAAAGACCTGGGGAGGACTAGAATTAGAATCGCACAGTCTCCCCCTTTGAGTTTTCTGGAATAGGTGAAGGGTCAATAGCCTGAGGTCCAGAGAAGGGAAGTGACCAGCTCAAGGTCACACAGCTGCTTGGTGCTAGGACTAGGTCCCGCTTTGTGCTCTTCCTGGAAGACACTGGGAGGCAAGCAGTTCTGGTCTCACTCCCGGGGTGTGACATTCAGGGACAGTGACCCCTCCAGAGTCAGCCTCCCCATGTCCCCATGGGTGTTGGTTTACAGATGACCCCTCGCAACCTGCCCCAGAGTTAGACAGGGAGCCTGGTCACGGTGGTGGCTGGAGATCCAGCCTGGGAATAGGAGCTGGCATGAGAGGCTGGACCCCTGAGTGTTGCCGAACGGGAACAGTCTTAAGAACTGTTGCCATTCTCCAACCTCTCCATCCCCCACCCAACCCCCAAGGGAAGGAGGATGTAGAGGGGGTGGGGTGTCTTGCAGTGCTAGGAGATCCATCCCCTGGGACTGGAGCCAAGGGACACAGAGTCTCATGACCAATGTGTTAATGGGAACAACAATAATTATCAGATTAAAAGGATATTCCTTGCTGAACACCCTAGAGGAAGTGTGGCGGGGTCAGGCGTTTGGGTCTTTGAGGTGGGAGGCTGGCCACTGGGCCATAGGCTGTGCTACTCTCTTGTTCCCAGGTGAAGACACACCTACAGGCACAGGCGACCTCAGAAATTGCTGTAGGGCACCAGTATAAGCATCAGGTGAGGGTTTCCCAACCCTGCTGGAGCCCCTGCCAATTCTTTCCCATTCCGCCCACTCCCTCCCTGTCCCAACTCTCCGCCTGCCCCCAACAGCTTCAGCCCAGCGCATCCATCCAGCCCCACCCTGCCCCTATTCTGCGGCGGTGAGGAAGGGATCAAGGGCGGGTGGTAGACACATTCCGATTCTAAGTCCACACGGAACCGGTTGTCCAGACGTTGGGTGCCCGTGAAGGAGCCATCCTTGGCAGTGTGAGGTGGCAGCCCCTGATGGTGGGGTGACTGAAGCCCACCCCCATGGTCTTCCCCCTACCAGGGCATGTTTCAGGCGCTAAGCGAGATTGGCCAGAAACATGGTCTGGTGGGGTTGTGGCGTGGGGCCCTGGGCAGCCTGCCCCGAGTTATCGTCGGTTCCTCCACCCAGCTGTGCACCTTCTCGTCCACCAAGGACTTCATCACTCAGTGGGAGGTACTGCCCCGGGAAAAGGGTGGAGCCACCCTGGGAATGCGGGCAGGGGGCGGGCAAGCTGAAGGGGGCCCAAGGGGACAGTGCTCCCGGTCAAGAACGGAACAGCAGGAGGCCTCGGGGGTCTCTGACTCTTTATCCCTTCCCTACGCTCCTCTTGTCACTTCCTCCCAGACGGTGCATCTGAGTCCTCGAGCGTCCTGCCCTCCCTCCTTCACGGTGTTGTCACACGGTGTCCTAACTGGTGGCATGGAAGCTGGCTGAGTTACCACCTCTCTTCTCTTGCCCCAGGGCAGCTCCCGTCCTTTCCCAGGGGTCGAATGACTGGCTGACGAACCTCTTCCTCCCTCCGCCCTTAGATATTTCCTCCCCAGAGCTGGAAGGTGGCTCTGGTGGCTGCCATGGTGAGTGGCATCGCGGTGGTGCTGGCCATGACACCCTTTGATGTGGTCAGCACAAGGCTCTACAACCAGCCCACCGACGCTCAGGGCAAGGTAAGGGAATGCTCTGGAGGGCCGGCAGGCAGGGCAGGCCAGGCAGTGGGGAAAGCACGTGGTGGGTGCAGGTGGGACAGCCTCAAACACAGCCCACTGAGATGAGGCCCCTGGTGGGTTCTGACAAACGCCTTCCCTGTGCTCTCCGTCCCTCTGCACCTGCTCTCAGGGCCTCATGTACCGGGGAGTGCTGGACGCCCTGCTGCAGACCGCGCGGACAGAGGGCATTGTTGGCATGTACAAGGGTATAGGTGCCTCCTACTTCCGCCTCGGCCCCCACACCATCCTTTCCCTCTTCTTCTGGGACCGGTTACGCACCGTCTACTACACGTACACCAAATGACAACAGCCACTCTTCCACGCACCAACTCAGCACTCCTTGGACACCTCTGCCTCCACTCCTATGTCCTGGCAACTTCTGACCGGGTGACCTTTCGTCCCTCCAAGCGGGACAGCCAACTCCACTTCCCTTCTGTTTTCTCAGGGTTGAGTCACTACAAGGGACAGTCTCCCTCCCTTCCTTGGGTGTCACTTTAAACCTTCCCTCCCCGTCCTCCTGGACACTTCACACCCCCTCTCTCAGGGCTGAACCAGTCACTCCAAAGTATTCCCTCCTGTTATTTGGACAGCCTTAGGTCCCTTCTGATCCTATTCAGAAACTTTTAATTCCCCACTCCAAGACCAAAGGGAACTGGAGGGACCCAGGTGTCCTGTTAGATGCAAAGGCACAGAGATATTATCTTGGTTATAAAGCAAGTTTATTTCTGCAGATGGGAGATGTCTTACGTTTATGCACAGGGAAGGAATTAGGGGCATATATCCAACCCCATGTTCCCCTTGAAGAATGGGGTCCCCGTGAGCTACAGCGGCCTCACTCAGTGTTTCAGCATCTTTACTGGGGACCAAAGATGTTAGGGTCGTGAAGGGTCAGACTGGTCACCAGCTGCTCAAAGTCACCCAGGCTCCAGGGCGGAAGTGACAGATTTGCAGGACCAAGAGATAACCTATTGTCAGGGCTAAGGGGTGGGGGAACAGATGGAGAGAGACTATGATCCAGGCCTCAGGTGGGGAAGTTCCCACTTCCTGTGCCCTGGAGGACCTGGGTATCTGTGACTCCAAACCTCTGGCCCTCTCCCGCTTTCCTGGAGGACCCCACCAGCCAGTCTCCCTGGCTCTGTCCCTCCCAGAAGATCCACCCGGGGACCCAGTCATGAGCCACGAGTCCTTTCTGTCCTCCTTACGGGGGATCATTGAAGGTGAGCAGGAGATCAGTCTGGTACCGGGGCAGCCGTAGCAAAGCCTGGTGCACTGTCACATCCTTTGCTACCTAAAGGGATCAGAGTGGAGATGCTTACCCTGACCCCCTCTCCCCCCAGGGCCACTCTCTTCACCCCTCCGGGAATCCCACACTCCCTTGCCCTCACCTGCTGGTTTTCTTTAGCCACCTGCTGCTTGCCAGAGAGGACCCAGGCTTCTTGACAGCAGCTCCTCAGAGCCAGGTTCTCCAAAAGGAGGGGCTGCACACTGTCCACTTGCACGGCCCTAGCCCCCTGCACCCCGCCCACGTCCTCAAAGTGGTACCTAGAGTAGGGGGAGCGGGGTCAGGGAGGGACCTCTCTCACCCCCCCACCCCACCCCTCATTTCCCCAGCATCTTTGAGTCCCTTAAGCTTCACTCACTTCCGGTGATAAGGTGTTGCCCTTGGAGTTCTCATTGCCCTGATTAACCGTCCAGCCTCAGGCCCCGCCCACCTCCTCGGCTCCGGCCCTCCCATTGGCCAGCCGCGCGGGCGGCCACCTCCTCCCTCACCGCGCAGCCTCCTCGCCCTGCACGTGGGCCTGCAGCTCCAGAAGTTCCACGATCAGGCTCTGGTCCGTCACGCGGTGGCATAAGACTTCCTGATTGTCCGGGACCGGTCGGAGGTCGCTGGAGAGAGGCGAGGCCGACCCCGGCTGAGCCCCGCATCTGCCCGCGTCCCACCCGGCCGGCCCGCGGCGCCCGCGGCTTCTCACCTCAAGTCAAGGGCCCCGGGAGGGAG
>NW_024423786.1:60977716-60980609 GCF_017311325.1 Ursus maritimus | reverse complement strand
GCCTCACTCAGTGTTTCAGCATCTTTACTGGGGACCAAAGATGTTAGGGTCGTGAAGGGTCAGACTGGTCACCAGCTGCTCAAAGTCACCCAGGCTCCAGGGCGGAAGTGACAGATTTGCAGGACCAAGAGATAACCTATTGTCAGGGCTAAGGGGTGGGGGAACAGATGGAGAGAGACTATGATCCAGGCCTCAGGTGGGGAAGTTCCCACTTCCTGTGCCCTGGAGGACCTGGGTATCTGTGACTCCAAACCTCTGGCCCTCTCCCGCTTTCCTGGAGGACCCCACCAGCCAGTCTCCCTGGCTCTGTCCCTCCCAGAAGATCCACCCGGGGACCCAGTCATGAGCCACGAGTCCTTTCTGTCCTCCTTACGGGGGATCATTGAAGGTGAGCAGGAGATCAGTCTGGTACCGGGGCAGCCGTAGCAAAGCCTGGTGCACTGTCACATCCTTTGCTACCTAAAGGGATCAGAGTGGAGATGCTTACCCTGACCCCCTCTCCCCCCAGGGCCACTCTCTTCACCCCTCCGGGAATCCCACACTCCCTTGCCCTCACCTGCTGGTTTTCTTTAGCCACCTGCTGCTTGCCAGAGAGGACCCAGGCTTCTTGACAGCAGCTCCTCAGAGCCAGGTTCTCCAAAAGGAGGGGCTGCACACTGTCCACTTGCACGGCCCTAGCCCCCTGCACCCCGCCCACGTCCTCAAAGTGGTACCTAGAGTAGGGGGAGCGGGGTCAGGGAGGGACCTCTCTCACCCCCCCACCCCACCCCTCATTTCCCCAGCATCTTTGAGTCCCTTAAGCTTCACTCACTTCCGGTGATAAGGTGTTGCCCTTGGAGTTCTCATTGCCCTGATTAACCGTCCAGCCTCAGGCCCCGCCCACCTCCTCGGCTCCGGCCCTCCCATTGGCCAGCCGCGCGGGCGGCCACCTCCTCCCTCACCGCGCAGCCTCCTCGCCCTGCACGTGGGCCTGCAGCTCCAGAAGTTCCACGATCAGGCTCTGGTCCGTCACGCGGTGGCATAAGACTTCCTGATTGTCCGGGACCGGTCGGAGGTCGCTGGAGAGAGGCGAGGCCGACCCCGGCTGAGCCCCGCATCTGCCCGCGTCCCACCCGGCCGGCCCGCGGCGCCCGCGGCTTCTCACCTCAAGTCAAGGGCCCCGGGAGGGAGAGTGGCGGAGAAGGCGCCCCCGAACAGCGGGTAGTCTCGCGTGGGCTCCATGGGCCTGGGACTAGATGCGGGCATTAGAGAGATGTAGAAGAAACCCACGTGTGGCCACGAGGCATCATCACCGCCGCCGCCTCCGGTCCCCCTAGCTCCCGCCCCTTTAATGATGGGCCCCGCCCCGCGGCCGCGCTGGCCAATCGGCGCCCGCGCCGTGGGGGCGGTGCCCAGCGGGGCGGTTCCCGGAAGCCTGGCTCTCCCGGGGGGCGCGGGGCGGGACCTGGGGGTCTGCTGAGAGCTCAGACCTCGGGCCTGGGGTTTGTGACGCCGTCGTGCTCGCTAGGTCGCGCGCACCAGTCTCCTCTCTTTCAAGGGGTCGCATCTTCTAAGACTGTGGCCCGAGACCCTCCTTAGGGGCCCTTGCTCGCGCAAGGGACCGACGTCTAGGTGGGATCTCCTGAATCCGGGGAGAATAGTTGGAGGGTCTCGCTGGCGCCTCCTTGGGGCGTCTTGATGGCAGCGAGCTGCAAACCAGACCGCTAATTCCCGGATGCGGGGAATTAGGGGAAGAGTGGGGTCAGGTGTGCAGCCCGGTTGGGATTCCGGCCTCTCGCCTTCCTGCAAGCGAGACCGAACCCGGGGATTAGGTATTAATCCCTCTCAAATCTTGCTTTGAGAACGCGGTGGGGGGCTGGGGGTGGGGACGGGGGCTGCCCCCACACGCACCTGGAGGAAAACACGGATTAAACCCTCTGTTGTTTCTCTTTCATAGATTTTTAGAATGTTCTTAAAGTTTCTGCTCAGTTACATCCTCCCAGCTAATTTCTCCATTCATGTTTGATCCCCAGCACTGGGCAGTGTTTAGAACATAACAGACCCATTATGTACTGTTGAATGATTGAATAAACCCCACCCACGGGGTTCCAAGTGCTGACTCTACTTACGGACCCTAATAATTTCACGACACTGGGGCCAGGGGACACCGAACTTTCGGCACCTTACCAAAGCTGGAGATACAAAGGCAATTAGGACACTTTGAGTCTTAGAAATTGACCCAAAACTCACCGGGGCATCCTAGGGGTGTGTTAGGTGGGAGAACATCAGGAGAAAGACTTGGAGCTGAAAGGGGGTGTTTTGGGAGAAGCAAAGGTATCAGGTTGGCAAGGGTGCGGTGGGGATCATGTGGTGGGAGCTGTGAACGTGATGCTGGAGAGACGGTCTCGTGCAGGGTTTTTATAGAGCATCCTAAGGAGCTTGGACTGTTCCTTCTGGCTGCCAGCCTCAGACTTCTCTCGTCCTTACGTCCTCATCTCTAAAACGTTGTCAGGGTTAAAGGAGCTATGGATGTAGTTGTGTCTGGATCTGTTTCTGGGCAAAGAGAGCGGACTAGATTTGATCCATGAGGAATTCCAGAGAGGAGGGGAGTGTTGCAGACCCTAGAGGGAGAGAAGGAGCCTGGACAAGGGAAACCAAGGGAGCTAGAACAGAGAGGTCTCCACGCTGCCTCTCTTGGATGTGGGGTGGCAGACTCTGTCCCTCCCCCTCCCGGTTTCTGCTGGCCTGCCATCTGCTCCCACCCCCAACCCAACCCCACAGGGCACTACTGGCTCTAGCCTCTTTGTGAGTAGTCAAGCAGACAGGGAACCCTTGGAAAGGGACCTTCAAGGACAAAGAAGTAAACAGGGCCCTGGCGCTGGTCATGAGGGGCAGGGGCCTACTGAGCCAGGAG